>NC_041362.1:12723669-12853669 GCF_900634415.1 Cottoperca gobio | reverse complement strand
AGTCAACCAGTAACATAGCTTGCACAGAGCGGTCATATCCTCAGCACAGGGAACTTTGGTTCACTTTATTTTAATATTGACATGCAAAATATAGGAATCTTCAAGGGGGCAAGTGGGTATGTTTGCCTTTGACTGTTTAGAGAAGTGAATGGAAACATGCTATGTGTTGTTTGTTTAAGCCACACACTTGTCCACATAGAATAACAGAACATGACCCAGTTATCTAAGGACACAGGGTTTTATAGCTCATAGAAGACAGAAAAAAAGGCTTTTACTGAGCCCGCTCCTGGCAATAACAACTGCTGCAAGGCTGAAGTGACATATAGGATTAATCCAATGTAGATTATCCATGGAAGCTTCAACAAAACTTTGTTTTTAAATATCAATGTCCTGTGAGCTTGCCAAAAGCCTTCGGTAGCACTGTGTGAAGAAATATTTGTGGTCGATTGGATATGCCAAGGCTTATTTAGGACTTCTTTTTGCTAGAATAGAGGTGTTTCATTATAAAGGATTCGGCCTAGAAGACATAAAAAAAAAAAAAGACTTCCTTTAGATTTAGTGTATGTTAGGTTACTTTGTCCCAGTGAAAGACTGTCAGCTGTTTTATTGTGTCTGACATTCCTCACCTGTTTTGTTTTAAGTCTGTTCTCCCTGAGCTCTCTGTCTTTTAACAAAGCCATGTTATATTACACCTCCTCCTCACATTGCCTGCTGGTTCCCTCCTCACACCAAGGACACAGCACAGGATAAAACAGTTATTGTCATTGTTGTAAACGGGCCTGCCCACCTGGGACCATAACTCTGCTCATGACCAGGGATAAAGCAGTGTAAACACTACAATCAAATCCCTGTTGGGCAGAAATATATGCTGACTCAGCAACAGCCTGATACTTCCAAGTGAAGCTGAACTTATGTTTAATACACCAGTGTTTAACTGACACTTATTGTAATTCTGTCATTACGAGGGTGCAAACGATCTGTGAATTTATGGAAAACTTCCACGCGAAGTTAAGTTCGGGAATTCAGAAATGTTTGCACAATTTCTATTTAAAGGGTGTACCTTTTTGACAAATAACTTATTTTGGGGTTAAATAAGCATAACAATAAAGTCTTAAAGCATGTTTTGGTTAAAAGTATGCCATTCAATTGAAGTGTAACCATGCACTACAGTCAGCAGCACACTCTCCCATCACATGTACAGAACATTTGGCAGCATCTCATTAAATAGGAATTCAGTAAAATTTAGAAACCTCTCCACATGTGCATCCCACACCACTGCCCTGTGTGAGCCAAAGGACTACATGCTTTCATGTTTTGATTATATTACTGGAGTGAATATCTCTTTTTAAAATGTTGAATATGTGTCAGTTAACCAGCAGATTGCAGCCTAAAGCAAAGTACACCGTTTATAACTTGGTAACACCGTCTGCTAGTTTTCACTAGCTAGCTTTTGCCATGTGGGAGGTAGCTTCATTGAGCATGCTAACTGAATACTTTTAATTAACCTATCTACATTCATTATTTATTGTGAAACATTTCTTGTAGAAATGACTTATTTGCACTTTAAACCCTAAGTTTGCACATGACATGGTAAATACAGCCTGACTATATTTCCATTTTATTCCCGTTAATTCTCACCTTGAGTATTCTAGTAATTTTGCAACCCTAGTCATTCCTCTCGTTCTTTCTCCTGCTATAATGTTTCTTTTTTTCTGTCTTTCTTTCTTACCCAACAAGACCCTTTGGTGGTGTGCGTAGGCGCACCATGGCCCAGACCCTCCAGATGGCGATCCCAAACTTTGGCAACAATGTTTTAGAGTGTCTGAATGAGCAGCGGCTGCAGGGCCTCTACTGCGATGTCTCCGTGGTGGTCAAGGGCCATGCCTTCAAGGTACTGACGAGACAACAAGTTATTATTGTTTTCATAATGGAAATGGAATATTAAAAGTCAAGGCTAAATTTAGAGATGTTAATAAGGCTTGCGTGTAAACAATTAGTCCTGTGGCTCCACAGCAGCCATGTTTCTTGAAAGGATGGAATGCCAGTATACTTCAAAAGAATTGCTGTGTGGACAGTCTGAAAGCGGGGGCAGCTGTAACTTGCAACCTTTTTTTATTGTCATTTGGTGGATTGTCCAATCTGAAATGCTGATACACTTTCACAGAGAGCTGTTTTTAATTTCAGTATGATTTTGAGAGAGATTTTGCTCAATTCTTCCTCTCTAGCCGAAGGTTTAGAGATGAGTTAAATAACCCGTGTGTAGTCTTTACTTGGAATGACAACTGGACCTCTTTAATGGCACGTCATTTCCTACTTTGCTTGTAAATGTAATGGGTTAAATTGCCCCCAATTGCAGTGCCCTGGGTCTTAATTGGATGTCATTCCTCACACTTATCTTGGCAGATGTTCGTAACCTTGTCTGCCCTGTAACCTTGTTTTTAGGTCTCAAAATTTAAATGACCCCAAAAGTAAGAGATCTGTCACTTCGAGTATGGCTTTCTTTCCAAGAACATTAGGAGAACAACTCCAAATCAGCATATAGGAATCCTATTATATTAAAGACTTAATAAATACATACATAAACAAAATGGCTGGGAATAGAACTTTAATACTTAAATACTGACTGAATTCAAGTCGCAAATTGTTATAGTTGGCACCAAATGCTTGCTTGATTGTTAATGTTACTTACCTGCTTTAATTTACACTTTTCTCAAGTTTAAACTGTATTATATTTTGGTAAAGTTCTTGTGCAAAATGTTTGTGCGTAATAATTAAAATCCACTACTCTCAACAGTTCTAATGGGACGCCTGACTTATCTGCTTTTGTCTCAGGCCCATCGAGCTGTGCTGGCTGCTAGCAGTTCTTATTTCCGGGACCTTTTCAGCAGCAGCAATAATGGAGGTGGGAGCAGCAATGAGACGAGCCCAACTGTAGTGGAGCTCCCGTCGGCTGTGCAGCCCCAGAGCTTCCAGCAGATTTTGTCTTTCTGCTACACAGGCCGTCTCAGCATGACGGTGGGGGATCAGTTTCTCCTCATGTATACTGCCGGCTTCCTGCAGATCCAACAGATCATGGAAAAAGGCACTGAGTTCTTCCTCAAGGTAAGGCAAACATATTTTTTATTAGAAAGTTGTCAAAGCAAGTAACACAGTAGCTGGGACATATTATCTGAAAGAGGTACAAGAGACTTTTGAGTTTTCCACCATAACATTTCAAAGCGTTGAGCACAATAAACCCACAAACCAAATTCCTTTTACATGTATTAAGGTGGCATAAAAAGTCTCAGTGGCAGAGATCCAAAAACGGGTTAAACCAAAAGAAAACTATATTACCAAAATTAACATTAGGATTAATTTTGATTAGTTTTTTTTTGCAATCTGGATGCTTTAAAATGAAATGTCCTTTCCAGTTGGAACAGTTCTGAAATGTATATTGTGTTCAGAGATTGGAAAGGCACAAACGGAAAGGTTCATCTGCAGTAGAGAACGTATGCACTAAGGAAGTTTAAAGGCAATCTGCCCTGTAGTTGTTGAAATATCTAGCTAGTGTAAGTGAAATTATAAAGTGATGAATGTTCTAGATAAGGAAGGGGGGGGGGTCACTTAAATGTTTGGAATCATTTACTGATAACCATGAATATTCAGACAAAATGTGAAGGGAATCTGGCCAATGGTTGTTGAGATGCCTAGTTGTTGTATGGACGGACTGATCACCCTTCATCATCATCATACGATCGACATACCTGTTGGTTTATCAGTGAGTTAATGTGTGCTGACACAAACTTGATGTATACATTTATTTCTAGGTCTCTTCCCCAAGCTGCGACTCCCAGGGCCTTCACGCTGAGGAGGCCCCACCTTCTGAGCCCCAGAGCCCTGTGACGCAGACGAGTAACAGTGCAGGCCGGCCTGCCTCCTGCCTGACACCACTACCTCTGGTGTCCCGAGTGAAGACAGAACAGCCAGCTAGCCAGCCGGAAGCAGCCACTCCTTACTCAGTGGTCTGCACTCCTGTGGCCAAGCGGCTTTGGGAAGGTGGCAGCAGCCGAGATGGAGGCTCAGGGGGAGGAGGTGGCGCTCGAAAAGCAGCCCGTTATTCCCAAGAGGCGGTGCGGGGTAGTGCCATTCAGAGCCCCGGAGCCCTCGGACTGGCCATGGGTATGGGTGCCAACGTAACCAGCCTCGCCGGCATGGTGGCCAGTGGCGGCACCAACGGGAGCTATACAACAGGCCTCGGCATGTCAGAGGGTGCCAGCCCCGGCACCCTCAGCACCTACGCCAGTGACTCACCCATCAGCTACCATGATGATGAAGAAGAGGAAGAGGGGACAGATGAATGTGCTGAAGAGCAGTATAGGCAAATCTGCAACATGTATACCATGTACAGCATGCTCAACATGGGAGCCGCAGGTAATGGACATGAGACAGAATAGTACATGTAAAGTGTTGTCTAATGTTTACGCACACTTATATCTTCGGTGAGAGATTTTACTTTCTCTGCTGAGATTTCCTATTTTATTTGCATGGATTTTATAGTAATCTGATGTATTTCTGGGTTTTAGCCGGCGTTGTAGCGTTCGCCCTATTTCTCTCTGTATAAAAATTATATGGTTTTATTCTGATTTCGCAACACTGTTTTTCTCCAGCAGCTGGTGAGCGTGTTGAGGCTCTTCCAGACCACACAGAGACACGGGGTCGAATGCGAGGCAGAGACCTTACATGTCTCCCCGCAGAACTCATCGCTCAGATAGGCAACCGTTGTCATCCCAAACTGTACGAGGAAGGAGACCCTGCTGAGAAACTAGAGTTAGTCTCAGGTATGGTTTGTGTGTTCTCAAATAAACCCGAAAATAGAATTTTAGAGGAGCTGGTAAAATGCACCTAATGTGTTTATCTAAAGCCTTTAAACATTTGGAAGGTATATGTATATCTATATTAGAGAAAAAAATACGTGAGCTATAAAATATACATGCAGCAATATACCAGTCGTAAATGATTCAAAGGATCTAAACGAGCACGGCCAATGGAAATGATATGTGTACGCATATTTAAAGGATGTCCTCAAATGACTTGGCTTGGCTTCGGGGTAGGTTACGTGGCAGTACTGCACATTTGATTCAGTGTGTTTATGTCAAGGACATCCTGTGGAAATGTGTGTGTTACCTTACGGACGGGGTTACATACCTTGCAATATAGTGTGTGCGTGTGACTGAGAGAGAGGATGAGAGAAACATAAAGACAGAAAAGAAAAGGAGGGAGGTAACATGCGGCAAGCTAAAAGTGTTGGGAAATAAAATAAAAGTCCTAAAATAAATTCATTGTGAATACATGAATAGTAAAAAGGAAAACACTTTAGTTATTAAAGATGGTAAAGAAGCAAACGCAAGACTCTAAACTATGACATGTAACTAAAGCACGGCCTCCTCACTCTCCGCCTACAGCTGCAATGTTTGTTATGAATCAGACTTGCCACTCGACAAACAAATGGTCCATTCCAGTAAAAGCAAAGATCTTTATCATATAACTGTATATGACCCACAATATCAGTACTTGAACAGCTCAACCATGGCCTAAAGCGAAACAATAAATGGGTCATAAATGGCGGTAAGTGCTGATGATGTTTGGTGGTTCATTTGTTTGTTGATATTCTTTACAGGTACTTCTGTGTACATATCGCGAGCCCAGCTAATGAACTGTCACGTGAGTGCAGGGACCAGACACAAGGTGCTGCTCAGGAGGCTGCTGGCTGCCTTCTTTGACAGGTTTGTTCCTTCTGTCTGGGTCTATTTCTGCAAGTGTTTCAAGTTCTGTTTTTATATAGAGATTAATGTATTTTGTTTTTGTAATCTGCTGGCATTAGAGGGATATAGCAACTATTTTTATTTTCCTCTGTTGTGTGTTCTGTGCGACTCATAGTTTTTCTCTGATGTATCAGGAATACTCTGGCCAACAGCTGTGGAACAGGCATCCGCTCATCCACCAACGACCCGAGCCGCAAGCCCCTGGACAACAGAGTTCTGCATGCGGTCAAATGTGAGCATACAGTACATGTTTTTCTGTCTGCGTACTGTTTGCCCTCAAGCAATCAAAAGAATGTGCACATTTGCTTGTGATGTTGGGTACAGATAGAGGAGAATGTACATGTTTTCATATTTAACATAAACATATTCATGTGTATCGTAATGCACGTTGTTGCTGAATTTAATCAGTTAAGCTACTTTTGGATGAAAGTGCAAAAGGGGAGATTATTTGCAACCTACTGCACCCTCTGCATCAGCATTAGGTAATAGCCCACAGTGACCACTAGATAGCAACATTCACCTATGTTTACATATGTGTGCCTGTATATAACTCGGTGATGCTTATGTACATGCGTATATGAATAAGGCTAACTTGTGTAACTCCTTTGATATCTCAGTGAGGTTTGGGTTCGTTTTGTTTCTCAGTAGTGAAATGGAAAAGGCAGCAGGACATGCTTTTAAGAGATCAGCTGCTTGATTTTACGACTAACATTTCCAAATCAATGTCGAGGCCTCTATGATCTGCAAGAGTCCTTTTTCCTAACTTGGGGAGATGGTTACACAGTATTTGCCAACATCAACCGAAGTGTGTATGAATGCCGGACATTCTTTAGGATTTTACATGTGCAGTAAAACGTTGGGATGGAATCCAAAATTGAAGTGTTGAGGAGGAGGTAGCTCTGATACGTCAGGCTGCTTAAATTCTCCATGCACCTTGCAAGTAGGTGAAGCCAGACGCCCCATGGCAAAAACATTTAGAAACATACAGAATTAATGAGCACCATACCACACATTACTCATTAAGTAATGTGTATTCTACTTATTTAACACTAAAACCATTTCCCCTAACTACTGTTGCTGCTTCCCATCTGCTTCATGACACTAGGCCTCGTAGCATAAGGTGCAATCAGCCTAACTGTTTTTTTTTTGCCTTTTCCCGTGTCAGTTTATTGTCAGAACTTTGCCACCAGCTTCAAAGAGAGCGAGATGAATGCCATCGCAGCCGACATGTGCACCAACGCCCGACGCGTGGTCCGTAAGAGCTGGATCCCCAAGCTGAAGCTACTGATGGCTGAGAGCGACGCCTACACCGCTTTCCTTCCTGAAGGTGTCAAGATGGAGCATGACACCCTGGGGGCGGATCCAGCCTTCGACCCCTCCTCTCTGGAGGCCACCGGCAGTGCCGACATGGAGTCCGGTGGCTCATCAGGTGAATCGCTACCAGGTGTGGGCGGGGAAGGAGGACCGTTATTTTGAACATTGTGTCCGGGGAAGGTTGAAATTTGGTGACACGCATACCAGTATTCCCCAGTTCTGCTTGCCTCCTCACACTTTGGCCCACGCTGATCTCTCACATCTGACTGTCTATACTACACTGCTAGGGTCAACAGTTGTTGTTACCCTGATGTAACCAGGACATAAAAACTTTAATTTTTGCTTTATGACTGTACAATGGAGTTAGTTGAGGAAAGGGAGAGAGTGAGAGGGTTTTCTCCAAACTGCCCTCTGCCTCCCCTTGTCTTTTTAAGGTGTGTAAGCGCATCCACTGTTTAATATTAAATACATTCCCTGAAATGCAGGTGATGGAAGGGAGGTGGTGGGGGTTGCCAGGGCAGCCTGATGAGGAAAGGATGGATGGATGGACAGGCTAGGAGTTGATGTGGCGAGTATATTGAATGTAAGTGTCAGTGGCATTTTTCTCTATGCAACCCTGACAACTTGTATTCCAGCCTAGGAAAATAAACTAAATTTAAAATAGATACAATAATAGACATTAACACGACCTGTTCTTCCTCCCCTTGCATCTTCCACTCATCACCCTGCAAGTATTCTTCACCACATCACTTTTCTCGAGACCAGAGAATCTCACCTGAGTGTTTCACTGTGCAGTGTCTTATAGAAATGTATCTCATCTTTCTGTTTTCTAAATTTGTAGCATGTTTCTTCGTCTATGAACTGAATAAGTGATCCAGAGAGAAGGGGAAAGCTTTTTACTGAGATGATTGTAAAGAAAATTTAAAGGGCAACAGGTAATCAAAGATGGTCATATTTTTAGAAGACAAACTATATTTATACAAGTGCCCATGCCTAGAACGGTGTGAGCAAAGAGAGTGAGAGGGATTGTTTTAAAATCTCGATCTTCATGTTTTATTGAAAGAGGTCTTGTCAAATAAGGAAAGTGCTATTTTTGCATTAAAAAAAAGAGTATAATAAAGCAGTCTTATCATAAGACCCATAGTCATTTATTTTTATCTTTATTTGACAGTGCAGAGTGATGGAATGAGCAGTTGAACTGCTAAATTTGAAGCATTTCATCTTCTTTTCACTAGCTTAAAAGGAATAATAAGACTGATTCAGCTGGCTTGACTGTTGTCTGGGAACCATTTGTTGTTAGGTCGTGAACCTGTAACGTTTGCCTCCTTCGATAAAACATTGGCCCACAATTTTGAAGGTTACTGATCTGACAGCTCGGCTAGTTTCTTCTTTGTACTGAAATTATTGAGAAGGAAAAAAATAACTGCCGACAAATGCAAAAGTCACAGGAAATAATGATAGAAAATTGGAACGTGAATTTAAATAAATAAGCAGAATGCTGGTGGGTACAGTGATGTCATGAGGAAGCGATTATGCTTGAAGCAAATGGTATAGTGGTTTTATGGTACTATCCACGTGTGTGTGGTAAACAGTTCTTTGGCAAAGAAGGAGAGCCTGTATTTGAGTATGTAGTTTATTCATGTATCTAATGCACCACCTCTTTTAATATGGAAATTCAAAATGGCTGACAATTTTATTTTAGAGTTTGAAATGATTTTGCACCTTAATGAGAAGAACCAGCGGTTCATGCACCTTTTTTGAGAAATGTTGTGTAGCAATTGAACTCCTTTAGGTGGAATTTGTCTTCTTTTTTTTTTTGTTTCCATGTCTGCCTTTTGTTTCTTGTTAAGAAAGTGGCACAAATTCCTACTGTAAATAATCAAGACGACTGTTGAGTTAAAATCCCAAGTGTTCTTCCTTTCTGTTGCTGGATGCATCTGATTGTGAAATGTCAAAAACTTTTCTTTTTTTTTGTACGTGAAAGTTTGTATTTGCTTGAAGCTTTTTGAATGACCTGTAAGAGATCAGCACAGGGATTCGTTATTCCTGTTGCAGAGGGATATAAGTGAACATGGTCTGGGTGTGACTTATAAGGAATGTGTTCTTAACCTGAAATGCTCTCACAGGCGACTGATTACTTGCTCCTTCTCGAGGAGCATTTCTCAAAAGGTTCTATTTTTCAGGGTAAAAACCGGGAAGGAATTGATGCTTCTTATTCAAGGCAGTTCAGTCAGTCTTATTGAAAAAAGAACAAGAAGCATGATAGATGAAACTCAGCTTATTTCATTATTGATTGCAAATGATCAGGATGAGTTCACTGAAATGGTGTGACCTGATGGTATATGGACAGAACAAAAATGCAGTACCTCGTAAGTATTCTGTAATTAAGGGTAATGACAACAAAACCTCAGTATGCTCTACATTTGACTGTAGATGCCACACGAGCACCCCTCCCCCACATACCTCTCCAGTACCTTTGCAGACTGCTGTGCTTCCTGTCCTTCATGCAGCTGGTGTCGTGTTTCACTTCCACAAGTTTATTCATGTGTTTCAGAGAGAGGCAAAGCAGTGGTTTTAGATGGTTAAATCCAAATTATAATATGTACGTTGAATTAGTTTAGTGGCTTTTCACCGGGAAAAGTTTACAGTTCAAATTAAATTACTTGTTTTTCCCCAATATTTGTTTTAATTACGACACTACTTAAGTCAGTGTATTTAAATAACTATAATCCCTTTTTAAATAGTTTGCTGGGAAATCACATGATGATATACAGAAAACATATAAAGAATAAGTATATCAAACTCAAGCTTTTCAAAATAAATAGTACTAGATTCCTACATTAAAGTTAAAGGACCTAAGACTTCTGAATTAAATTTTAAGGAGCTTTTGGGACATTCAACCTAGCAATGAAATGTAATTCTATCTTCCTATATAAAATAATAAAGATCTAAAATAAAAAACATTAAATAATATCTTATTTTGTATAATGGCTACTAAATATGTCAATGTTCCTGCCTAAAGAAATAAAAAAACAGGTATGAAGTACTCTTAAAATGTCTGAATTTAGTTCTATGATAAGAGGCGTTAGTGGAAAAACAAACATGGATTCAAATTTAAAGAAGCTTTTAAAACAAGAATCAATTTAGATTATATTCTTACAGTAAGCATGTTACACAGTGACCTACTGAATGACTCGTACTCCATTCAGTCACTAACTACAGCTGAAATATCACCATTGATTCTAAAGAAGCCTTGTTAGTCTGCTGTTACAGCGCAGCAGCCCAGTGCACATACAGAAATGTCACGCACCCAGTCAGAATATCCTGCAATTGCGCCTTATTTGCCTAGAGTAGAGATAACAATGGTTACGGTACTTGTCAGGGGTTTTATCCATAGTCGATGTTAAGTTCTCTGATGTCCAAAAAGTCCCTCACTCACAACCTACTTGCACACTGCTTCATCTGCAAGAGCTGTGTGAGAGTTTTACTTTGTGTGCATTTGAGAAAAGAACGATTTCATGCTTCTTTTTTTCTGTACGTTCTAAGCAAATTGTAATTTCAACGTATGTGTTTACACTTCACAAAACATGTAGACCTACACACTTGAATGGATAAGGTGTGGCACGGCACAGTGAACGTTTTGTCACTAAACAGTACATATATAAATATGATTATACACATGTATAGATAAATACTGTATATTATATATAGACGCACACATAGAGGTCAGATTGTTTGTTGTGCACTCGCAGCATGAGGTATATATTTACCCAGAAACGGCGCTTCTTCACAACCTGTGCAGTAACTGGTCTGCCCATGTCTTTTCCCCTGCTCTTTGCCCTCTGTAACCCTGTAGCGCCAGTGGACATCTTGTACTTCTCATCCTATTTCTTTCTGTGTTCCAAGTGCCAATAACTTTGTGAAAGCCCTGTAACTGTGACCCAACATTATCAAAGGTAATTGCACATTAACAACTGTAAAATAAATAAATACAAATCATAGAGAACAATGTCAAAATGGATTAAATAATGAATATCTTAATAAAAGATTTGTAACAATTTCTCTTTGACTCCTTTTTTACTGGGAGGTTACTTTTCAGTTGTGTGTTGGTTGTCTGGTTGTTATTACACTTTTCATGTATGACACTGGAATAAAGTAAATATATGGAAATAGGAATCATTAAATTGAACTAGATTGGATTAAGATTGTGTCTATTGCCTTGAAGTAAATATGAGCATTACCTTTTTTTACCGAAAAAAAAAGGAATGCATTTCAAATATAAATGTTGGATTAGGTTGTATATTTCTGTGGAGAAATCCTTTTCACTGTGACATGGTTTCATGTAACTTACTGTAAATAACCACTTTGCATAAATCTACAGATAAAAAGTTTGAACATGCATGCTCATTTTTGAATGTTGAATGCACACTTCAGTACTCCCACCTGTCTGCCATGCATGACGAGTTTCCCGCTTTACGAACCTATCACCCCACACAGTTGTCCTTAACTTAATTTGGCTATAGTTTTGCTTTCATACTTGATTTACATTGGGCGACTTTACATACAGTGCATCCGGAAAGTATTCATACCCCTTCACTTTTTCCACATTTTGTTATAGCCTAATTACAAAATGGATTAAATGAATTTGTTTCTCTCAACATTCTACACATAATACCACGTAATGACAAAGTGAAAAAGGTTTTTTTTTATCTTTTGCAAATTTATTAAATTAAATATCACATGTACATAAGTATTCAGACCCTTTACTCAGTACTTTGTTGCGGCACCTTTGGCAGCAACTACAGCCTCAAGTCTTCTTGAGTATGATGCTACAAGCTTGGCACACCTATTTTAGGGCAGTTTCTCACATTCTTCTTTGCAGATCGTCTCAAGCTCCATCAGGTTGGATGGGGAGTGTCGGTGCACGGCAATTTTCAGATCTTTCCAAAGATGTTCAATCGGGTTCAAGTCCGGGCTCTGGCTGGGTCACTCAAGGACATTCACAGACTTGTCCCGAAGCCACTCCTTTGTTATCTTGGCCGTGTGCTTCGGGTCGTTGTCCTGTTGGAAGGTGAACCTTCGCCCCAGTCTGAGGTCCAGAGAGCTCTGGAGCAGGTTTTCATCAAGGACCTCTCTGTACATTGCTGCATTCATCTTTCCCTTGATCCTGACTAGTCTCCCAGTTCCTGCCGCTGAAAAACATCCCTACAGCATGATGCTGCCACTGCCATACTTGGATGGTATTGGCCAGGTGATGAGCGGTGCCTGGTTTCCTCCAGACATGACGCTTGGCATTCAGGCCAAATAGTTCAATCTTGGTTTCATCAGACCAGAGAATTTAGTTTCTCATGGTCTGAGAGTCCTTTAGGTGCCTTTTGGCAAACTCCATGTGGGCTGTCATGTGCCTTTTACTGAGGAGTGGCGATTTGAAATATAAGGGAGCAAACCGCAATTGATCCCCCTCACAATTTGTGGACTTTATTGCGCATTTGTCTGCAATCTATTCAAGCTTTTTTTTGCGTTAACCTGCAAGAGGAGATTTTCCCCTGTCTGGGAACATTTTGAGCTGATCTCACCTAATAAGGTATGCACATAGTAATAATAACTAGCGTAATATACTGTAAATAAATGTGACAACACAGCGCATCCCTTGTTCTAATGTCTTGCTTCTCATTTCTGGTATTTTAAAAGGTGAAGTGTCCGTTGTGTTCAAAAGAAGTTGGATACAACAATAAGACCTCATCTATGCTGACGTAACACAAGCACATTCACATCACAACCCTCTCCCCAATTTGTTTCCACTTTTCCTTTTGACCCTGCCATTGACATGACACCATATTAATAAGTCCATAATTTATGTATTGGCATCATAAACATCATTCATTCATTCATTTATTAAATTCAAAGCTTCACACACACCAAAGCCTTGTCATTATAATCACTCTGCCGGTTTTACATTTATTGTCCACTTGATGGCACAGTAGAGCAAATGAAGCACCATGAAGCTTCGGCCCACGAGTGAACCAATTGGATGGAATGCTTCATGCAGGTTCATCTCGCCATCACTACTAGGAAGAGTCCTGGTGGTTCCAAACTTCTTCCATTTGCGAATGATGGAGACCACTGTGCTCGTTGGGACCTTCAATACTGCAGAATTTTTTTTTTGTACCCTTCCCCAGATCTGTGCTTCGATACAATCCTGTCTCGGAGGTCTACAGACAATTCCTTGGACTTCATGGCTTGGTTTGTGCTCTGACATGCACTGTCAACTGTGGGACCTTATATAGACAGGTGTGTGCCTTTCCAAATCATGTCCAATCAATTGAATTTACCACAGGTGGACTCCAATCAAGTTGTAGACACATCTCAAGGATGATCAGTGGAAACGGGATGCACCTGAGCTCAATGTTGAGCGTCACAGCAAAGGGTGTGAATACTTATGTACATGTGATATTTTTTTTTAATACATTTGCAAAACATTCTAAAAAACTTTTTTCACTTTGTCGTTATGTGATATTGTGTGTAGAATGTTGAGATTTTTATTTTATTTTATCCGTTGTGGAATTAGGCTGTAACATAATAAAATGTGGAAAAGGTGAAGGGGTATGAATACTTTCCGGATGCACTGTACTTTAAAAGGACAGCTAAGCATAAGACCAGTTGTTGTTGCTGGCATGATTGTGAAATAGGGCTATATACAAAATAGCACCTCTTTAAGAAAATGTAGGCTATAATACCTTAAATAAAAAACAGTGCTTTGATTATGGTGGTTCAGTTGAAATCTCTTTAAAATTCTGTTTATATAATATTTTCTCTGATGTAAATGTGACCATATCAACACATTCAGAATGATGCACCATATGAGATAAACTACTGGCACTCTCTTCCTTTTCCTTGCATGTGTGACCTCCTTAAAACTAGACACCCAACACTGCATAGCCCAGAGCAGAATCAAGTTATATTTTAATTTCCCATGTTAGTGCACCACCCAGTGTTGAAAGGCTGACAGGATAACTGACTGCTGGAAATGAAGTGGACAAGACGGCACAAAAGATTTTCCAGCTCGGCAGTTTAAACTTTAAACGCGTTATCGTGATACCTAAAATATGACGACACGTGTATCCACTTTGCTTTAAACCTGCATGAATCTATACATTAGAGATTAACATTAGCCTTTTTTAGCATTGTTTGCAAATGTAATTTATTGTTGAGTCTGAGCTGTTTTCAGAAACCAAGCAGCATCAACGTGTACAAATTAAAAAAACTATTAGAAACCCAATGTACTGTATACCAAGTAACAAACAGCAGGCAGACAATTTAACAAATAGAGTTACAATACATTTAGTCAGTGGCTCAAAATATGACGATGAGATGAGTGATGAGAGGTAGTTGTATCTGTCTGCTTGTTGTGATGTTTTACTGCTCCCTAGTGGAAACACATTGATTGTTATGCATGTACTGTATGTTTAAGGCACATAATCTTGGAAAGGAATTCACGACAGCTCATAGTTGTTACATAATTGTCCTTGGTGTATCATGATGTTGATGTCTTTTGAGGACGTTTATTTTCAAGAGGTTAAATGTCAGCTTGGCAATTTGTTACTTGTGAAATGCAGGATACACATTAGATACCGGATTCATTATATTAAATTGATTAACGAATGTAAAGAGGGATTAGGAATGGAGAGAAAAAGCCATAGTGGTCCAGGCTGTGAATCGGGTCTGCAGGCAAGTGTGTGCCTGGTGAGTTCTTTCCTCTCCAAGTGCACTTAGTGCAGCTCTGAGCTCCAGTCTCCAGTGTTGCTTCAATTCCACTGCACGACCACAAGAGGGCACTCTTCGATATATTATTGTACCGACATGTCCAAAAACAAGTTTCCCTCCACCTTTGAAATTAAACCATGAGCTGTGCAGAGTTTCTTAACATTGGTGGGAGGTTAGGAGGAAATGTTGACCTTAAGGGATGCTACTGGTCACAAATCAGATTGTATTGTTAAGAAAGGATCAACTAAAAAATAAGCTGACAGTTAATTATTAATTAGGCTTGTTTTCTTCCTTCCACGTGCAAAATGCAAACGCCTGTTTTCCTCTGTGAGCGATGTTTTGTTGAACTGCAGCCACACAGGAAACAATCACGTGCATACCCCAAATTCCTCTGGAGGTATGTGCACGTTTTAGCTCTCTCTCTCTCTCTCTCTCTCTCTCTCTCTCTCTCTCTCTCTCTCTCTAGCGCTCTCTCTCTCTCTCTCTCTCTCTCTCTCTCTCTCTCTCTCTCTCTCTCTCTCTCTCTCTCAGAATTACGCTCTAACCGTAAATGAAGTATAAAACTACTCCGCAGATTCTAATCATGATACAATCTGGAGGAATGGATTCCATTGCCCAAATATGGGCTCAGGGAAGTGGCCCTGACGCAATCATCACCGCTGTTACTTTAAAAGGCTTCAGGAAACAAGGGCTCCCACTCACGTCATGGGTTTTCCTCTGTATGAGCCACATGAGCAGGATATGCTTAATATGGGTATCCGCCTGTCCTTCAAAAGGAAGTAACACTCACTGGGGGATGGGTGAGACTGGAAGAGAGCACAGAGACGGTTATAAACAGGCTTTCTTCACTGTTCCAGAGAGCAGTGGAGTGCTAGACATCCCTGGTATGAGGAAAAACTAAAAATAGACAGAGATACATTTCACAAGTTGGACTTTTCCTGCTCCAGGTTTTGCATATCATTGCCTGATAAACATTACTTGCCGAGTAATTCTGATTAGAGATTGACAGTTCAATGCTCTTTAAATTAAGTTAAGGTATTCTAACAGGCTTTGTTTGCTTGTTAGCTTACAAGTGACAGGGCGGTTCAGTCAGACCCCCTTAAAGCTGCACCATGAGTATCCATTTAGGTTGGTTCAATGTAATAAATGAAAACGTAATGGCAACATGTTCCCCTGAGATGTTACACTTGTTGTTTTTTTATTACCAATACATGCAAGTGCAATGGCTAATAGAGCGTTGGCTATTAAAGCAACAGCCATACAGGTGTCTTCAAAACCAGAGCCAGGATCAATTGGATCTTTAGCCTATAGGTAGTGTGCAAACACGTGACAAAACTGTGTGACGTATGCGTGCAACGCCATTTTGGATGAAAAACAAATCAACAACGGCGTCTAAAGCGACAAAACAAACAACAACTCCGACTTCTTCAAAGTATGTTGACTCTCTGGAGTCCTCTGCAAAGGCAAGATTCAGAGAAAAAGTCCAAATTTGCGGCCGTGACCCGTACACGCTTGACCCGAACTATCTTGTGCTACAAACGTCATGGGCAACCAACGCACAAATGAAGGCATACAAGAGCTTATATGCTTATAATTTCTTTGTTTCTGGCTGGGTTGGTAGTCTTTTTACCAAACCAGTGAAAGATGACAGGGTGCTCGTCCATGCCCGTGTAAATCACTCTCAAAGAGCTCGATATACACCGCTCAAGCCGTGGTTTGTGAGTGAGGTGAGGTCTTACAGTGTTCGGGTATATCATAAGCACAAATGTTTAACGTAAACATT
The DNA here is from genome assembly GCF_900634415.1 of Cottoperca gobio. Lineage (NCBI taxonomy): Eukaryota > Metazoa > Chordata > Actinopteri > Perciformes > Bovichtidae > Cottoperca > Cottoperca gobio. The sequence continues at coordinate 12,837,007 of NC_041362.1, read as the reverse complement.
GAAGACATAGCTTTAGCATGAGCTCTTACCAGATATAAAGTGGTCGCCACACACACGGGTGAATTGTGCTTTTTCTTCTGTTAAATCCTCACGAGTTATGTGGCTAAACCAGCTTGCGGCGTTCGGTAGACAGCAATTCATCCCTCTTTTGTGGATCGTTGTTTTTGATGATTTTAGGAAATCTAAAGAACCATTTCTCTGGGTCACGAGTAGCGTTATGACCACAATTATACACTGCGCACACGATTGGCATTTTCTTTCAATCTTAGACGTTTAAATACAAAGAAAATTACGAAGCGTTGCAGCAACTCACACGTGAACGGGCGCCGTCTTGGTTGTGTATATCATCCAACATGGTTGACTTATGGGTTGGGAAATAAGCGTGACGTCACATGCACACGATCTATATCCAATGCAAAGACAGACTTTAGAAAACTACCATAGGGAGGAGGAACTGCTTGTCCAAAGTCCAAACTATGCATGTAGAAACCTGTTATGTAACATGTGTAAAATACATAATAACTATAGAGACTAGTTTCCAAAAGAAATTATCTGTCCAATGCATAGTCCTTAGGTTTGCTAAAAAGCAAGAAATGATTGTAAGTGTCCAGAGTTCAATGTTATAAATCTCATAATCCAAGAAATAAGGCACAACGTCTATTTCACCATGTGTTTGTAAAGTCAGCTTTGTTTCTTATTAAGGTTTATTTTTCAGCTTCCACTCTTTTTGGTAGGGTTAGATTTTTGTTGCCGGAGTGTTACAATTATTTGTGTTTCTTCCCCCTTGCTTGTGGTGGTTACATGATCACCAGTTGTTCAGGACTGTTTGAAATAGCAGACCGGTATGAGGCCGATGGGCGGGGCTCTTTCATATGACGCTGAGTGAGTGACGTCAACGAGGTGATAAGTAGTTGTCCTGCAGTCAGTCTGTATTGTGTCTGTGTGCGAAGTCAGAAGGGAGAGACTGCATTCACAAACATTAACCGTTGATTGTTTGTCCTGGATTAATTTCAAAACAAGCTGAGACATGGAGGTCAGCGCAGAGGCCAAGAGGATCATGGTCGTGGCTTTGGGGAAACTGTACAGCTCGCGCACCCAGCGAGGGGGTCTTCGTCTCCACCGGAGCCTCCTCCTGACTATGGTAATGAAATCCGCCCGGGACATGTACCATGCGGCCCAGGAGACGGCGGAATGTGTTGCAGCAGACTGGGAACAACAACAGTCCACTACTGAGGTGACCACGGAGCCAACTGGCGCTCAAACGGAGCTCCAGTCTCCCGCTTTGTCTCTGACTTCACCCCGAGAGGAGGTCGAAACCTCCCCCACAGAGCTCCGCCGCGACGCAGAAAACAAGGAGAATGTGTGCCCGCCCGGACCACACCACTCGAGGAAAAGGAGAGGCAAAGCGGCCGTGGAGCCGGACTTTCTGCCCTGCAAGAAAGCAAGACTTGAGCAGCAGAACTGCCCTCAACAGCTCATTTTAAGTTCAGTTTTGCTGGACTATGTGAACTGTAGCAATGAACTGGGAGCCCCCCCAGCCGCCATGCCTCTACAGAGAGCCATTGCAGCGTGTTGAAAACCTACGCGGATTAAAGGCGTTAAACTTTTCGACACGGCCGGGGGAGCCTGAACGCGCCGGCAAATGGCCTCTTCCAGGGTCGTTTACAAGAACAACAGGGATAGTGTTTCCTTCAAGTCCCATGCATGACTCGGAACAAGCCAGGGCATGTTACAGGAAGCACGGAAGCAGCCCTGTTGGCGTGTAGTAGTCCCGGTGACTTTTGGCCTAATTATTGGCACAGCTCACAAGGACTGGCTTCAGCTGGCCAAAGGCGGAGCTAAAGGAACCGATTCTCCTGAATGAGACCTTGAGCTGCAATTATGAACGTTTACAGCTCAACAAATGTAACATTATGAGTGGGGAGCAGTGCTGACTGAAGATGGGATGTGTTGAAATGTAAAACATTCAATGACAGCAACTACCTCAGTATTTATTAAACATTTTTGTACTTAAACTGAATTGAGTGATGCGTTGTTTGTCCTAGTAATGGTAAACCTAGTAGAAAACAGCTACTGTTATATGGGTGGGGGTGGCTGTTATACTGATTTATTTTTTGATGCAAGAAAATCAGTGGGCGTGGGTAACAGGAAACTGGTTTGAGGGTGAAGAAGTTTGCTTCCTTCCCCCACAACTTCGCATCCCCCACACTTATTTGCAGAACAAAAGCGGGGACAATTCAGGAGATTGCGGTCCAAAGAGTGAGGAGGGGGGGGGTGTTGTAAAAACCATTGACTGGACATACACTGAGAACAATCCGAGTCCTTCGGCACTTGGAAGTGTTTTACTGTGGCCCTAATACTGTAATGAAATCATTGGTTCAGGGTGCGGGGAATCATTCTATTATTTGTAGAGTGGTGTTGATAAATGACAGTGGGGAAGTAATAAGTATTTACATCAAGCTGAGACCGGAAGATAAGGGACTTACAGGCGACTGTTTTTATTTTAGTAAAGTTAATCTTAAACAGCAGGGCATTAAACTACAAATAGCTGAAGATATTTTTTTGTTTTTGTTTACATAACTGCCATTCAAATTAATTTATTAGTAATAAAAGTGCAATTTTTTATATGTGCACATCTAATACAATCCAATTCAACTTGATAAACCTATTAGAGTAGGCTCTAAGTTTTGGAATGTAATGCTCCTACAGACAGGGATTCACCATCAGTGGGGGGGGAGGGGGGTATCCCAGGGTAACAGAAGAAGGAATGTGGGGGGAAGTGCCTGTTTGAGCCCCATGAGGCCCCAACTGTGCTGCTTATTCTTCCGGCTGAAACCAGAGCACCCTGTCTGTGTACACACAGGGCCGGAACAGTCTGGACATGCCTGTGAAAGCATGCACACTTCACCTTTTCATCTTAGTCTATTCTGATCACTCACACACACACACACACACTTTCCTTCCTATTTATCTTCCCTCTTAGTTTCTCTCACACAGAAGCTTACTATAAATGAACACATCCATGTTCTTTGCATAACTAAGCACAAGTTAGATGTCATTTTCTAGTGGGTATTTGGTATTTTCCAAACCTAGAATTCAAGCATCACAGTCCCTCATCAGCCCATTAGCTTTTTTAATCTAAGGAAGGATATGAATTCAACTAATTTGTTAGACCTCAAGGATTCATACATTGTGTTTTGGTAATTAATGCTAAATGTAAACCACTATTTTTTTAAATATAAAACGCCACATGGCACCTTAAAGCTTCAATATAACACACACACACACACACACACACATCCTCACAGTTAAAAAGATTTGCGCAATAATGTTGACAAGAAATGAGGCAAAGCGGTGTGCATTCTCTCTGGATTTTATTCTTTAGGAAGAGTTCTGTTTAGAATTACAAAATGCACTGGTAGAAATAGCGGTGAGACAGTTTGAGAGTGCAACAGATAAGAGTGTGAGAGAGACAGAGTTAGAGAGAGAGAAAAAAAGGGAGTGAGTGAGAGATCAAAGGTTTCCACAGCCATTATGAGTACATCATCAGATTTGTTTGGCTAGCTCCTGCACCCCCCGACCCCCACAAAGTAGAAGGGAGAATACACCATCGTCTGAACTGTACTTTCTTTTCTTTGTATATATTTTTTTTAAGCAGTTCTTTTTTTGTGGTGTCCTGAACATGGTTGTGTTGTGCCTCAACCCCATGTAACAGAAGAAAACAAACTCTCACCAAAGTCTCTTTTGTGTTTTTATTCTTTAGACATTTTTTTGTTGTTGTAATTTTTAATCTTTTTTGTTCTCAAAAATAGAAGGAAAAAAAGGAAACGTTGCTTTTTAAAAACATCTATCTATTTATATATCTTTTTTTATTTTTTATTTTTAATTCCTCTGAATTCATTAATCTGCTTTTTCTTTTATGTCCTGAAGATGACTGTTAACCCACGGTGTGGCATGCACATAGCACATGCATTTCTGGAACTAGATATTTTTTCCCTTTTTTAATATTTTGTACTTAAAAAAAACTATTTTTTTCTCAGTAGCGGCTTTACATTGCTTTTTGAAGACTTTGTGTGGTTAATCAGCGTGTTAGTGGATTTCACTGCAGCATAGACACAAAGATGGACGGTGTATGTTTGGGGCTATGCATGTTTCATTCAGGGGTTTACTGTCATCACACACACACACACACACACACACACACACACACACACACACACACACACACACACACACACACACACACACACACACACACACACACACACACACACACACACACACACACACACACAGTCGAAGATGATTGGACTAAAACATCTTTAAGATTTCAAAAGGATTTCTGGAGACAAAGAATAGAAAGCAAAGCAGGCACAAAAACAAAACACCAAAAATTGATCTGAAACACACTCACCCATGAACATACACACACGCAAAAAACCCACTTATACACACACACACACACACAACCAGGTAGCTACATACTTAGTGTGCTTTCTGATTTTACGTGTAGTGATGTGAAAAAATACTTGTCTGTGACATTCCACTGAGGTTGGAAAGACACTAATAGGCAGTTTTTTTTCTTTTCTATTTTTTCGGTGCATTCTCTGGTCAACATGTGATAGGCCTCCAGGTTAAAAACGTCAAATAAATCAAATAATAATAATGTCGGGGCTGACAGTGGTGTGCATTAGTGACAAGTGTTAGTTTGAGGCACACAGAGAAACACAAAGAAAGAAATAAAAGATATACAGGAGTGATACACACAGAACACGGATGTTTTCCAGGACCATGACGAGGCCCAGACATCTTTTCTCCAACCCACCTGAACTGTGCAATTCAGTCGCCTGTGTTTACACGTGGTGAACACAGACGCGGCGGTCTACGAGTGAGAGAATGAGCTAAACTGTATTCTTGGTGCAACAACTCTGAATCAGAAGTGAAGTAAAAGGAGAGGTACAAAAACTAGAGGTACACTGTCGTACAGCGCCACCGGAAGGTCACAAGCGGTGGTGGAACTCTGCTTTAGCATCTGCAGGAGAGGAGACTCCATTCAATGCAAAACCTGGAGGGGAACTGCTGCGTCTGGACGATTTTTAGGGGGCTCACAATCTAATTCACCCACTGTCTAAATTCTATATAGTCTTTGAAAAAACAAAAGAGTGACAGACCTATTGACTGCTTTTGCTAATCACCGACTTATGTTTGCCCTCCTGCAGACTCATTCTCCCACAATGCAACTGTGGGTTAGAGCTCCACCTCAGGGTTGGAAAAACGATTAGCTGAGCTCAAAATCAACATACAGAACAGAATATACAGACCAAATATGGAGAATCTGTCTCATTATCACGATCATCACGATCGTCAGAAGTTATTATATCATGTGTTTATCCATCATTACGGTTGATAACAAAGAAAACAAAGAAGAAGAGTTTCTCTCCTTTCTCCGCCTTTCTATTGGTCTCTTTCTCTCGGATGTCTCTGTTTTTAAGCCCAAACCCTGGAAGACTTTGAGATGTCACTGATTTGTCTGTCTTGTTCACCGATATTGGACCCCACATCTCTTTATCCACGTTACCCTGCTTCCCGTTATATCACCGTAGTTACAAAAAGTTACTTCCACAAAAAATATGTGCAATTCCGGCTGTATCAGTGGCAGGCACCTGACACAGAACATACAGACAAGCAAGCAAAAAGTAATAATTTTGTTCCTTTTAGATAGACATACAGTAACTATCCAATCTCCCTATAGCCTTCTGTCACTTGATTGTAGTGTAAATGAAGGTACAGGAAGAGAAATGTCATACAGAGGAGACAGAGAGAAACAGAAAGGCATTTTCACTTTAAAAGAAAGAAAGAGAGAAACCCTGCAGACCACAACAGAAAGGACCAAGTAACGTTTCCCCCCACATACAGTAGATTCTCATTGTTGCTATTATTATAATTTTTTGTATCATTCATGCAGGATTCCACAGGGTGTACAACTCCGCAAGTCTAAAAAACGAAGCTGTGTGGGGTGCAACAGAAGATTCAAGCTTCAATGTTTTGAAGAAGTAGAAGAGAAGGAGGAAGAAGAAGCAGGAATAGAAGAAGAAATACTGCAGAAAACAGTTATTGTTTTTTTGTTTTTTTTGTTTCTGAAACCCATCTCCACGTTTTTGTTTTTCTTCTCTCACAGGTCATGGGTTGAGGTTGGTTCAAATGTTTTGTTTCTGCGAGGAGGGTGTTCGCCAGGGTCAACGGTAAACATCCCAAACACACCCATCCTGTCCTCTACATTTTGACTTGTCAACCTCCGTGCAACACTCTCCAACTCTCCCACCCACTCAGCCTCCTCACCTCATACAGGTGGAGGGCTCATTGTCAGTTTTGTTCTTATTTAAAAACACAGATGATAAAACTCATCAATATTCAACTTGTGGCTGGGAGGGTTGGGTTTGATTCTTTTTGCAGCTAACTTAACTGAAGTTAGCTTTGAGAAGCAAAAGGAAAAAAAAACAGTGGTCGTTCTTTTGTCTCTGACTGTAAAGTGTGTTTTGTCGAGTCGCAACTCTTGACATCTTGTAAGTGGCTGTAGCTCGTTGCCAGAGGCATAATTTAAGACACACAAAGACTAGTGTTGTCACCCCTCCTGCTTGCATCCTTCAGTTTGAGGTTGGTCTTATTTGGCATCAAGAAATGAATGCAACAACAATGCAAGCAGAACATGGAGGTGGTTTCCCCGTACACCACTTATTTCTCCAGATCCTGCCTCAGCATTCTTGTTCCACCCCTTCATCCTGACACTCATCCCTCCATCTAGCCCGGCAGCACTGGGACATGCCAAGCAGTGGAGGAGAGGAAAAAATTGAACAGGCAAGAAAGAAGGAATCCTGGTTTCCTTTGGCAGTCAGAGCTCTCGCTTAGAGCTTCCCGTCTTCATCTTTCGGTCCATCGATCAATTATTTTTCCTCCTTACGCCAGTCCCCCATCCCCAGACGCTAGCACCAGTCGTCATCCTCCGTCTCGCTGTAGGGTTCATGCAGGCCCTTGCGGGGACCTCTGGGATGCCCAGGTGGAGGGGGGACCTTGTGAGGCCCGGTATGTGGGGGTCCATGGAGATGTTTGGAAGGTGATGAAGAGCGGTAGCCATTGGGTAAGCGGCGCTGGGCAACAGGCTGCGTCTGTCCTTGTACAGGCCCAGTCAGGGCGGTGGTGGGCGGGGGCGCATGGCCGGCAGTCCTAGGTGAGGTGCGACTGGGCTGTGGGTGGGGCGGTGGATGAGGGTGTGGGTTGTTTACAGGGTGTGGCTGGGGTGGAGGGAGGGGATGGGGGTTATGTGGCTGTTGTTGTGGGGGAGGTGGCAGTGGGTGGTTGGCTTGGGCATGAGCGTGAGGGTGGGGGTGGGGGTTGCCACCCTGCATGGGGTTCTGCTCATAGGCAGGTGGTTCATGGTGGGGCTCATAGTCCTGGTAGTCCTGGTTGTAGAAGCAGCCATCCCCTTCAATGGAGCCGCCTCCTCCATCCGTGTCTCCCCAGCGAGGTGGGGGGTGATGACCCTGGCGGGATGTGCCATGGTGGGGCTGTGGGAGTCCAGTGGCAGGAGTGCCCTGGCCTTGGGCAGGCTCGGGAGAAAAGCGACGGGGGGCAGGGGCTGGGGGTCGGCCCTGTGGCCCCCCAGGTGGTGTGGGCATGGCCTTACGGACCACAGGGGAGTAGGTTACATGGGGCCGGGGTGTAGCGGGGGTCTGAGGCAACTGTCGACGGCCTCGACGCGGCGTACTGGTCCCCGACGTTGAGGGGACGGGACTTCCGCTGACCGAACTACTGCCCTACACAAAAAGTGAAATAAAGCAAATAAAAAGAACGAACCACAAATTCAACGACAGAACATGTAGAATAAAGAGGATGGGAAAGATAGAGTATAAAACAAAAAAGAGAGGGAAAGAAAGAATGCAAGAAAAAAGAAAGCCCAGAGAGAAAAGCAGGAAAGGACAAGAACAATAACCACAGCAATAATAAGAATAAAAGCACCAGTCATCACGTGCGTGGAGTGTAGGAGAGAAAGGCAGAAATGAAAGGCATCACAAAGTAACAGAGCAGCGGATGTGGACAAAAAAGATGAGTTTCCAAACGGCACCATACACAGAGAAGCAACATGTCACGCAGAGGAAAGAAAACAAAAGACGACAGGAGAAAAGAAGGGTAAAGGGTTGAATGTTGTTCAGGGTAAACATACATAAAATGTGTTAGCTTTTTAATTATTGTTAGTGAGCTGTGTGACATGTATAGAACATGCAGAGTTATTTCTTTATAACACGAAGGCAAAAGTTGAAATGGGAGGAAACAATTCTTCCCCAATCCTTTGCTAGAAAAGTTGGAACATAAAAATGCAATACATAAGGCTGAATGCTGTGGATCACAGAAGCTTCTCATCATAGATACTTGTTGTTTCCTAATGTAAAAGGAAATGTTGTAGCTAATGTGGTTGTAAAAGCATGCTATAAAAGGAAAGGTAGCGGGGGGAACATGAGAGAACATTCTAAAAACATTGAGGCAGGGCAGGTAGGGACAGCAGTCAGGTACTCAAATATACATTTCTATGCATATTTGCTTGGTTGCTGGAGCACTTATTTGGAACAGTGAACAATTAATTGCATAGTGAACATTTGACTTACATATTACTTTGCATGATTATACCCAACACTGACAATAATAAATATGTTTGTGTACATGTTGTCAAACACATGCGTATATATATATAAATGTAAAGAGAGGGTCCACGCTATCTTTTAACACAACTGTGTGTTGTTAAGGACAACAACGCGTGTTGTCCTGTAATAACTCATGACGTTTCTTGCAGGGGTGGAAGAAGTACCACAAAACTCTATTACAAGTAAAAATCTAAATTCTAAAGTACATAAGAAAAATAATTGTTACAGTTATTATGAGATGTTTTTTCCCGGGATTTTGCATGTAAAATAAAAGTAACGACAAAGTATAGCAGCTAAATAAATGCATTGAAGTACAAAGTACAATATTTTACTTTAAAATGTAAAAGAGAGAAGTCTAAAGTAGCACAAATTGGATATAGTAATGTACAAGTATCCCAAAATTGCACTCAAGTACAGTACTTATGGAGACAGTAAATATACTTAGTTACATTACACTACTGTTGATTCTATTTATTATCATATTCAATAGTAACACACAAGTTTATAGTACGTTTCAGTGTCCTAGGAACTCAGAGGAACTTTAATTACAAAACCACATTAGAAACACCGCTCTCAACATTGAAGTACAGTTTCATTCTCGCCACACGATGCATTATTGGCTGACTGCACCATCAGACTAGAGGCCCTTCTTTATATTTGTCAGCGTAACACAGAAAATGTGGTCATACCACTGCTTTTTGTTCTAGAAAGCAACACATGGTGTCTTGCACCACACTAGACACCACAAGCATCCGGAAGCCCACCTGTCTGTGCGTCATGCACTCGCGTCCCTCGCGTACCCTCGCGTCCCTCGCTGGGCGATCGTGACCAGCGCCGTTCCCTATCTCTGTCCCTCTCCCGGTCATGCTCTCTGTCACGGGAGTGCCTGTGTCCGTACTCGCCCCCTCGTTCTGCTACATAGCGCTCCTTGTCCACGGAGCCGTGGTGGTGGTGATGATGGTGGTGGTGTTTACGGTCTTTGGACCGGCCGCGATCTCTGTCACGATCCTTGTCTTTGGACGTGAGGTCCCCTGACTGGGTGGTTGTGCTCAGGTCTGTGCCCAGGCCTGGGGGTGGAGTGTAATGCACTTATTATTGGTGTGTGGTTAAAAACACAAAAGATTGCTATGACATTAGATTACCAATACGAAGTCACACTTTAAAGTAATGTGTACACAAACCATCTTCATTGTTTCCTATACATGTGGTTGTTTGTGTGCGTATTTGCTCTTTACCACCTGTGTCAGCCTCCGTGTAGCGACACAGGGACCTCTCAGACCGGTGATTCCGGTCTTTTCGCCGGTGTCCATGTCTGGAAGTTCTCTCTTCTTCAGGTACACACTCCATGTTGTAGTCTTCTGCCCCTCCTTTGTCTCTGTGACCCCGGCCTGACCTGCTGTGGCCCAGCGACGAGGCCGAGCGTTTCATGGGACTGCTGTCATTTATGGTCTAAGAGAGAAAGCGAGAGACCACCGAAGAAGGGAGGGAGAGAGAGGGAGAGATTCAGGGAGAAGGTGTTTCCTTTTATTGTCCAGATGGTTCTGTCTGTGAGCTATTGAGGTTAAGAGATTCTGTGTGTGTGTGTGTATGTGTGTGTGTGTGTGTGTGTGTGTGTGTGTGTGTGTGTGTGTGTGTATTAATGGCATATGTTTCTTGAACTGCCTTCCTCCCACATCCCCTTCCAAGTCATACACTGCAACATTAGTAATAATGTCCATATTATGCTACTTCAAAAATACAGACACTCTATACAGATTATGGGGCAGGGGTTGGCAAAAAGCAGCCCATGGGCCAAATTTAGTCCTGCATCACAATTATTTGGTGCTCATAAAAAAATATCAGCAAATGATCTTAATTACCCATCTAAAATGAAAATAAGCCCTCATTCTGAACAAAGCTACTGAAAAACATTTCACGTGAAGAGTTGTTGAAGTCTAACAAAATTGCCAGATTAAAAACTAATAAAACCACTTTTTTAATTAAATTATGTTTGACGTTGTTATGAATCTGGTATGTTTCCTAATCAAAAGTATTAGGGCCAGGCAAGAGGGAAGAAAATCTCTTGCACAATTCTTATTTTATTTTGCATTTTAAGAATAAAGTCAGACTTTCAGTATAAGCGCCAACGCCAGTTATTTCATTTATTCTCATTCTTATTCAGTTATTTTGATTTTGAAATGTCAACTTTATTCTCGACATTTTAATTTTATTCTCAACATTGACTTTATTATTTTTTTATGACTGAAAGTTTGTCTTTTTTCTCTTAATTTTGACATAATGTAAAAAAGCCCAAAACACCCTCCTCTCTTTTCCCCCTCAAGCTCGGCCCTAATACTCTTCCTTAGTTTCCAGACTCGTATGTTTTTTTCTTTTTTTTAAGAATTCACACCACAGGCTCGCGTCTCCACTGCACCCGTGCTAGCCCCCAACGAGTTAAGAAAAACTAGCTAAGGGCCGAAACGACAGTAATTGCCCAACCCTGATACAGAGGAAGAAAAACGTATACAAGAACAAATAATAACAAGAAATAAAGTGAAAGAGATGATGGCAAATGGCCATGCCTTCCATGCTTCTATAACTTGCTTTGTAAAAGAAAAAAGGAGATAGAAATGTCAGTACGACTTGCATCAGTCCTCCATCACCACCCATAAATGGCACATTCCAGGCTGCGCAAAACTCCTCTATTTCTGCTCTGTTTCAGCGTGCTTTCCTCCAGCCATGCAGGTACATAGGGGTTGTCCTGAGTCCTCTACCCACATGAGAACTTCCTTCTGCAGTGCTGAGGCTTCATGCTCTGAGGCGGGACAGCAGGACAGAGCCTATGCTGCCACAAGTTGCTGACCTGGGCATGTAAACCACATCAGGCTACTTCAGTGCTAGATCCTTTTGGCAGCTGAGCTAGCCAGTTTTCCAGTTGTTTTGTATTAGACAAAACAACTGACAGGTTGGCAGAAATAAAACACCTGTTTATCTGGCCTCATAGGAGTAGCACTGAGAAAACCAACAAACAAATTCATTCAACGCACATATACCCAAATCCTTCCTCTTTCGGACTCTCATCAGTACTCACACATAAATACTCTCCCACTTAAACGCATTTCAACAAATTTCTTGCATGCATGTGTGAATGGAGACTCGGACTGGGAAACACTGACGACATCATTATAGACGAGCACACAGGCATGAGGACAGAGAGCAACAAAGCACTAGCAGCAGCTGAGAGAGAGAGAGACAGAGACACAGAGGCCACGAGACAGTGTGGCATGACTGTTGATGATTCCAAACCCAAAGGTGCATGAGAGAAGTAGCCAAGGATGCTGGGATCAGTTTGGAAGCTGGGCTGGAATCAGAATTGGTCATGCCAAAAAAGGTTTGTCCTAATACAATTGAAAGAAAGCTCCTCCCATGATAAAGAGACAACATGGAGACATGACAAATGGCAGGGGGAGGGAGTTCCAAGAGTGTGTGAGAGTGAAAGTGTGAGAGAAAAGAGAAAGAGAGACGAGACAGGGTAGACAGGGTACATACACTGAGGTTACTGCCACGTTGTCTCCCTTTCCTCCGCTGCTGTATGAGCACAGAGAAGACACACGCGCACAGTTACACACACACACACACACACACACACACACACACACACACACACACACACGCAGACACACACACGCAGACACACACAGAGCCACAAATGCACCCAAGGTGAGGTCACACACAGAAGAAGGGAGGAAGAGAAGTAAGGGAGACAGGAATGGATTGATACACAATGAAAGAGAAAAGGGGTACAGTTCAGTAACAAGTAGAAACCATAGAGTGTTAGGTGGAGGTTGAACCCAGAAAGAGATGGTGTACCAGAGTGGAGAGAGGAAAGAAAACAGACAGAAAGAGAAGAAGGGACAGAGAAAGTGAGTCTGATTAGACATCGAAGCAGCAGTGAAGGTGGAAGAGAAACACTTACCACAGAGACTGGGGGGTGGTTGGAGCCAAAACAGGGTTATATAGACGATGTCTCCATGAAAATGCTCAATCAACGGCACCACGGTCACAACAGCAATGACGACAATCAGCGAAATACACGCACAAATGGATATGCATACACACACACACACACACACATACATACACACACACACACACGCACACACACACGCACACACACACGCACACACACATACACGTGTAGTCGACTCAACAGCAGACAACAGTGACAGAAACAGTGTTTCAGGGCACAGACAACGGTGAGCGGCACATCCACAACACACACACACGTGTAACACACACACACACACACATACACACACATCTGTAACACATCATGCTGGTTCCAGTCCTGGTGGACAAAAAAAATAAGCCCCCAAAATTCTAATAGAGTTTAGCCCGGGCAAAACCTTTAATAGGAAGGAAGAGACAGTTTAGTAGAAAAACAACAAGAAAAAGATAAATAAATCAGGGTCTTTACAAAAGAAGAGGAAATAATGACGGGCAGCGAAGTGTGTAAACTGTATATGTATGTGTGTGCACATTTGTATTTATAAATATGTTGTGCGCATATGACAACCAGAGCACTCACCAGAGTATGAAACAGTATAAAATGGATGAGTGTTAGATGGAAACGGGACAACCACGGTTAAAAAAACCTCCATGCAGGTGTCAGGATGAGAGGAAGAGAAGACGACAACAGAAGAAGAAGAAGAAGAAGAAGAAGAAGAAGAAGAAGAAGAAGAGAAAAGGAGCAGAAGATCTCACTTTGCCTTGCTGTGACCCTTTTGAATTCAAGTTTGGAGTGCAACATTTCAGCAAAACATTTCCATGTTTTAGCCAGAAATATTGTCACGATAGGAAATCTTGTTTAATGGTGGTCACATTACTGGTGATTCTAAAGGAACATGTAACCTTTGCCCAGTACAACACCAGTGGCAGTAGGCATTTGTCAATAAGGTCTTTATTTGGCAGAAACCTTTTTGACCCTGTGGCAAACCTTTTCCAACATGGATTCGAGTAACCACAGCAATAAATCTTCAAGCAACAAGTCAGACCTTTGAGAATACGATCTTTTCAAACCAAAATGAGATGAGGAACAGAGATAATGAGGGAAATAGAAAGAGAGTGGAAAGGTGAGAATGCTGCTCACTTGGTTGTCGCCTGGGAGGCGGGGCATGGAAGCGGCCCTGCCATGGCCTTCCATTGGTGGAAAGTGCTCAGTATCCGAGTAACCATCCTGCCCCATCTCTCTCATCTCTACCGTCTGAAAACAGAGCAGGAGAGCAGGAGATGGTGTGACGGCTGCCATGAAAACTGACTGGGAGTAGGGGGATAGGTGGGAAAGTTTGTTATCCAAAGAAAACAGAGAATTGAGGGTCTCAGAGAGGTAAAAGTAGTCAGTGGGAGAATTTGGTGAGTGTGTGAGTGTGAGGAGGGACTTTGCCTTTGTTTGTTGTTTTGGTTTTAAAGTGTGCGATGAATGAAACAGGAATCGAGTGTTTGGGTCTTAAGATCGTGAGTATACTCCAAATAAAATCTAATTTCATGTTTGCAAAGGCTGCCGTCAAAAATGGAGCGTCACGCAAATGCAAAGATTCTTTGTTTAATGGCATCGATGCCAAATGGAGAAGCTTGTGAGTCACAGCAGGAATTGATTTCAAGGGGAACTCACATGCAGCCCAGAGGACATGTGAAAAATACAACCGATCACATGACAGTGCATGCGCTGATGCAATGTAGGCACGACAGGAGGTTGCGTGAAAATGTTGCCACATTGTTGTCGAAGTCCAGCATGTTGTTTTCAGGTACTACCATGCAAAGTATCCGGCGCAAATATGCCAAATTCTATTTTGTTTGGAGTATACCTTGACAAATGGAGCTAAATATGGCATCCGGGGCTGTATAGAACTAACCCTAACCCTTTAATCATTAGCTGAGATGGAGTACCAGCTATTTCATTCATTCAGAAAAGATCAGAGAAAATATAATAAACTCTAAATGATGTAATATTAGAAAAATAAACGCAGCATGTGCTCACTGCTCATTGACTCTGTCGGTCCTCTCGTTACATTTTAGTGTTTGGGTGTTGTCTTCCTATAAAAGCATTTGTCCTGTTGTTGTTTGTGCTTTATGATTTGATTCACTTCGGGTTATCATTCAAACTAGTTTGAATGAAGCCGACAGCCACTCTCTTCTCTCCAGCTCCTGAGTTTAAACTTCTCCAGACCTCTGTTGATTGATATGGAGAAGTGGCTGTGTGATAGGCCTGACTGATACAGAGACCAGTCAGGCCCTCCAGGAGGTCTTACAAGCAGAGAGGTTTAACAGCATGATGACAAAGACATGAACCACTCTGAAGACAGAAGAGGCAAAGATTGACTCTCAATGAAATATGGAAATGTACGGCGAAGGAAAAATTCAGTAAGATAAAAAATTGTGTTAAGAGACAGTTTTGAGAGATGGAACTAATCAAAGGAAAGTTTAACGCCATGTCCAATGCTAACAGAAAAATCGAGGTGTAAGAGATCACAGGACATGAAAATGACCTACTCAGCAGAAACAATAAAGGCAACAAGGCAGTAACGAAGGGACAGTATGAGCTCTGACTTTCTTTGTTTTGGGCCAAAGTGGCTTCGACTATATAGTAGTGCAGTATTTAAGAAGAATGTTTATCTTCACAACTACTGACAAGCTTTGCCCTCAGTCATAAGTGTAGGTTAATATTGCTGATACAGATAGCACTGGAATGGGGTGTAAAAACATGAAACAAGAAGCAAGTCAATGCCCTGATCAACAAAAGATTGCAATATTTCTACTTTAAAGCTTGGGTAGGTAACATTGGAGAAGGCAATTAGAGTGAGCTAGATTTTAAAATGATCCAACTGACAAACCCAGCTCTGTGTTGCCAGCTGTTTTCCCCTGAAAGTAGCTAGCAGCGCTAGCTCGCAAAGTCGGTAAATCAAATTAGAAAGTGGCCAAGTTTGCAACACTGACAGCCCGTTCCTTCAGGCCTCCCTCTAAAGCCACTCTCATTATCATTATGAACGTAATGTATCATATCGAATGTAAACAACAAACATGGCTTTTGTTAGTCCTCACAGCTGTCAAGCTAGCAGCTTGTGAAAGATGATTGCGCGGGCAGAATGAGCGCAAAATCCTTTTATTTGGGCCGAATGAAAGGATTGGACGCACTTATTAGAGTCCTGCGATAGCTACACATCAGTTTTTTGGCAGAGGATTTAAATGATTGATTGCTGTTCGGGATGTAAAGAGTATTTCAACAAATATATGAAATATAAATTCTAAAATACATTACCCACCCTAGCTTTAACCTCAGGTGTAATGAAGGGTAACACAAACCTGATGTCCTTGTGTCTTCTTCTAATTCATGTAACACACAGGGGTCATGAATAAAGGAGAGACCGCTTTCAATCTGTGACTGCATGAGATCCTAATTCATTTTACCACTCAAGTGTCCTCAATTGTTCTTTGGGAGTTCATTTGGTAGCAATGACATGAAAGTAAAAACAAATGTTGAATGGGTCGAGTGTTTGAGTCCACAGAAACTTGGTGTGCGACAAAGATGTATTTTATTTGTATAGTGTGTGTGTTTGTGCTGTTAGATGTCTGGTCCTGGGAGTGTGCCTGTAGGAGCTTTCTACCTGAGAGTTGCTCATGCTTCCCAGGCTGTCCTCAGGGTGTCCCTCAGGGCTCCAGCTGCCAACCTTCTCGGACATCTCCTGAGCACGAGCCGTCACCCAAGATTGGCTCTCCGAGACTCCGCCCTGCACCGGCCTATGACACACACAAACATTACATCACAGACACATCATTTTTTTAAAGAAATACTTCACCCACAAAATGATCATTTGTATATTAACTGCTTACCGCTCTTTACCCTGAATTCTTAAAGAAAACTTTGTTTTACTTGCATGCCTCCACGCTGAATGACTAATACATTTTAAAAAATGCAGAAAATTCTTACCGGGACCACGTTGAACAACAGCAAAGCAACATCAAAACACCCGTTTACAAACTCTCACACAAATCATGCAGTATAATCAAAGTCTCATTTATCCAGCCGTATGCTCACTACTTTACAAACACATGCATTTTCATGTGTTTCAGTGTTTTAAATAGTAATGTTTTAGTGAAAACGAATGTGTCTGGGAAGTAACGAGCATCCAACGTGATAAATGAGACTTGGATTATGCTGCACGAGCGATGCTGATGCTTTGATATAGTTTAGCTGCCGTTAAACGCGGTCATCAAGACTCTCCTTTTTAGGATTGGAGGTGGAGGCATGCGAGAAAAACAAAGGTTTTGTTCAAGAATTCAAGTTAACAAGGGTGTGAGTGATTGATATCCAAATGGTCATTTTGTGGGTGAAGTATTCCTTTAAACTAGTCTGCTTTACTCCTGTAAAGTAAAACATGACAACCAGCATCCAACTCACAGGCCGTTGACAGTCCCTGTTATCTCAGGTGGAGGGAGGGCGTTGTTAAGTCCCGGACCCCCATCCTGGGCGGGGGAAGGTGGCTCCACGCGCTGAAACAGTAATGGCGTTCGATTCTGTGTGAGATATACAACATGGCCGTCGCCAGCTATCAGGCAGACTGACAGGGAAATGGAGGGAGAAGGGGCAGAGCAGGAACAGAGGGCATGTAGAGAGGGGGCTGTCGACTGAAGCAAGGCCAGGCAAAAGACGTAATGGAGGAGTAATAAACGGGAGGGAGGGATTCTTGAGCAACTGATGCCCAGCAGCTAGCAAGAGAAAGACATGGGTGGACTCAAAGTGCATTCTAGGACCTGGCAACCCTTTGAGGCGTCCAGGTCCAGGACTCTAAACGGTAGAGTGCTTTATACGGTCCAATAAGGAAGTGGAATTCACCCACTCAGTCTGGAGCTCAGGGTAGAATAAAAAAGAATGATCAGTGATCATTCAGGGTTTCATCTGATGATCAGTTGTCATCCGATGATGGGCCTAAATACTCTAATAGTGGTAGAAAACATAGGAGAAAACATAACATTTTTTCACAGCAGGGGAAGTAGAATTGGTACCGACATAAAGGGGAGAAATAAAAGAGGGGCCTCGTTCAAAGGAGGGATGGAGGACATCATGGCAGATTAACAAGGCAACAATCCTGTGGAGGGGAACATACAGCAGGTGAAATGCATGATGGGACAATGCTACATTCGTTGTCATTCAGGTATTAGTCATCTACTTAAGAAGTTTCAACAGTACTACCTAATAACCGCCTTTCACAATTTCAAAGTGGTCTTTAACCTGTTACACATGCAAGTTAGAAAGCTTTGTGATATTAGAATGTTACGTAAACCTTAATTAAAATCCCCACCGTGGCAAACCTTCCATCTATGAGTGCAAGCACTGACTACGATATAATGTATAACTTGTAAAACACACTTTTAAATTGTCGTGTGTTGGTACCTGCACTAATTATAATTGGTGGATGATGAAACACTGCAGAGGTCTCTCACTGGGTGTTGCTACAACATACGATAGCCCGGTCGAGACAATGTAGGTGGCAGGTGGAGCTGCGAAATAAGTGGGGTAGATAAAACAATGGGTCTATAGTGGGGCACTGCATGAGGCCAGAGGACTGTAAAGGAAGGAGGATGGGAAAAGGTGTGTGAGGAAGCAATAAGAGGCTGAAAGAGGTTTGCTGATGTTTGAGAGACTTCGTAAGTATCTTTACACGTGCAATGGAATATCAGGTTGCTGAGTGTGGTCAGGAGCATGCAGCTCTTCAAATAATTATGGTCCGAGCTGCCTGCATAAACTTGTTGAGGACCATTACATTTCAGTTCTAATAAGATATCATCTTCTGATCTCATGCGGAGGGCGGTCAGCTCTGTCATTTACCTGAAGAGTAGGGTGCAGCAATATCATAATGCAAATCTAACAGTCCAAGGTTACAAGCATGGGTGATAGGGAGTGAGGAGGTATCGCATCTTCACAAACAGTCGACAAGGAAGAGAATAAAGAGCTCGGCAAAAGTAGCCATTATGAGGGCTCCCATTATGTTTCAGCCATGGGCACCTCAGGGGCTGTGACAACACTTGAGCCTGCTTAAAAACAAACCAAGCAGTTTCAGGCATATAAATGCTAAATAACTGCAACAAATTGGTACAAATAATGGGCTAAATTAGCATTTTAAATTTTGAAGTATATTTAAATAATGAATAAAAAAAATGTTCTGCCAATTCTAAAATCAAGAAATAACAAACTTTGCCCAGCAGATGGCAGCACTGTTTTGTCTGTTACAGAAGGAGCGTTGCATATCGGGAGATAGGAGAATCTATTAGATTGCTGAATTGTTGTGCTCACACCCTGTATGCCCCTTTTAGGTGACTGAATAAGGACTCCTCCTTGGATGTGGACAGAGGTTGTCACAGCCCAGGCTTACATGAATGGGACTACAGCCCTGCAGATTTTGGATTCAGTGCGTCAGTCTGCCTTTGACTTTAAAGGTTTGGATGCAGGTGCTTTTCTCCTTGAGACAGCAGTACCTGCTCATCACGAAGAGCCTGCGAGCGCTTGATCTTGCTCTGTCGGTAGTACTCCATGATCATCATAGCAGCGTAGATTTTCCCCACTGTCAGGTCTGTGGCTGCTGAGAGAATGACAAGTTACCCTGCAAGATTAGACCTTTGGTATGGACCCTGAGCGCGAGGAATGGTAGAAAGGGGTGAGGCATGCACACAAAACAGAGAAACATCTTACACACACAACATTGAGCAAATAGTCTTTTCACAGACGGATAGATTTTTTTTTTTTTTTTACTGTATCTTACTTTAGTTTAACACTACATAGCATTTATATTTTTCACAGGTAAAATCTTGAAATCAAAGCATCTCACTTTATATAGATAAAACAAAATTCAGTCGCTCTCAGAAAATGCAATCATGTGATCTGAAGAATCAACACAAAAGAAAACTCATGCATTTCATAAACTAAAGCAACTGCTGTTTCATGCAACTAGTGCATTAGCACCTGTGCATTTGTGTAACACCACTAAAAAATATACAGTATCAAGCAAAGCCAGCCTAGTGCACACAGCTGCCCACCCCTGAAGTGAAAAGACGTCTATAGAGAGTTGATCTATAGTGAGGCACCCTCTGATCTCAGGCACAGAGAGGTGGAGAGGTGTTGGGTCTAAGACTATATTCTGATGAGTGTGGGTTCTGTAGCTGAAAGAAAGGATAGGAGTTGGCTACATTCACACCAAATAAGGTGACAGGGTGCGAAGCTGCAGGGTTGTGCGGCGGCGTGGGATTGTCACTTAAATGGCTCATTTGTGTGACATCATGTTGTGAACTTTATCCCCTCATGCAGCACAAGGATACTTATTATTTTTCGTCATAGCGATTTTATGATTCCGACTTTTCCAACTGCGCTCGAAGGCAACTTCATTAATTTCACAGCAGCTAGACAAGAAAAGATGGAGGGACTGTGCCTCGTGCTGGAACTTGTTTCAGAAATTAACTTTACCAAAGAATTGCTTCAACGAACATCAAGGTTCATTCAAGTCAGCTGTTAAACTACTTTTACGTCGCTGCGTTTTCTTTTTCCACCATCCCCTGCGGAGGCTGACCGCCGCAACCATAAATGACATCCCCACCCAAATGAATGGGAGGACAGAGTTTAGTCGCACTGCCTGATTTGGTGTGAATGCAGCCTTAGGGTGTTGCATGTGTGTGGTTGTTCTGCGTCTACAGTGCAGCCTGTTCTTTGTTAGTTCTTCTGTTTGTTTTTCTTCATGTTCACATAATTATGTCGTCCTAGATCTGAGGTGTATGGGTGTGGATGTGTGGGGTTATGTGCCAGCTGTATCAGAGGGTGCAGCAGTGAGAGAGACTGACTGAGAGAAGCGGTCCTCAGGTGGCGTGAAGATAATCAACGTTGGAGCACTGGGCGGCACAGGGTGGCTGCATCCAAGCCACAACACTCTGCAACTTACACTTGTGAGGCGTAACCAGCAAATCCAGAGTCTTCTGCGAGAGGTTGGGCCAGATCGCCATCATCTCTTTCCTCAGCTCTGCGTCCATCTGGTGCTTGTCAACACCACCTAAGCAGATTTCAACAAACACGCGCATGCACATACATACAGATACATATGCACATATATAGATAGATACACGGACATGCCCAAGTACATGGACACACATTAATTTAGACACACGCAGAAATGTACATTAATAGTTTACACATACAAGTGCACACAAACCATTCATACTCATTCAGATTGAAGCACAAAAGTATAAGAGAGGACATACAAACAGGAAAACAAAGACAAACAAACACAGTTTTATTAGTAAGGTTATGACAATAGCTATGATCGAATCATAACTGCATTGACAAATGTACACAGGTTGTTACATGTTTGTGACAGAACCTTGATTCCACAGGATCTCAACCTTCAGCCTCACACACAACATGCTACTACACTCAGCATCAACTGCCATAGAAATCACTCTGTACTTAAGATACAAGCATCAGGAAGAGCTGAAGGTTTCTGTGTTCAGCACAGAAATAGCAGTCGGCATTGCACTACGGAGGAAATAAGAAAAAGGAGAAGAAAGTATGTGAAAACTGGACAAAAGGAGGTAAGAGGGATTCCAAACCTTCAGCACCCTTGGCGATCTTGATGTCCAGTGCTGTGCGGATCAAGGCCATGAGAGTGGAGTTGAAGTGGACCGTGTTGTCATCGGCCACAGGCAGATCCATACGGAGCAGTCTCTGTGGGAGAGCCAATCAGGGTGAGCGGTGAGAGAATGGGGAAGTAAGCGGGGTGGCATGTATGTGGAACCTCCAGGTGACAAGGGGGAGGGGCGTTGAGTCGGTGGCAGGGAGGGGAGGGGGAGAAGGGAGGGGTCTGGGTAAAGAAGTTCAAGGAGCTGTGCATAGTATCTGTAGCAGGCTCTGACTCGATCAGCCTGTTACAAATGTCTCAGACTCAGCTAGTGTCAAATCAGGCATATTTAATATTCAGTGCAAAGTAGGAATTCACAGATTTGAATCTGTCTCGTCGTGTGAAAGAACCTGTGAGTGCAAAGGTATTAAATGAAGACATTTTATTTTAGATCCCTCGACTTATATATCCATTTATTTCAAAACTGTAATGTTATGAATGTATGTTTGTTGACATTCAGAAGACCTCACAGGTTGGTTAAACTGGCGATATTGAGCCTTCAATGAAGAAACAAGAGGACAGGCTGAGCAGCAGCTACTATTACCCAGAGCTCCCCCTAGGGGTTTGGAGGTTCACAGTGAAAACAACAGCAACCTAATGATTAACCAATAAACCAAAAGTATCCAAGGGGCCAGTATAAGGAAAGGGAACACTTTGGTTTTCGTTTATTGGTTTGATCCTTTATAGGTCTTGTTGGTTTATAATTCGGACAATACAAGGACACACACCAACTCACAGATGACTGAGTGAAGTTCGTGTGTGTTTGGTGACAGAAGACGGCGACAACCCAAACATGCAGCTAATCATGCCTCCTCCACACCCCAATTAAATGCCTCTCCTTAAATCCATCCATTAAAAACTTTTTTTTAAAGTCTCTATTCCCCCAAACCGTTCTTGCACATCCCACCCTCATGCGGCATGCGATGCACACGCAATATGCCACTCAGGACAAGCAGCTGCGCAGCCGTACACAGAAAGCATCCTCTGTTGGCGACATTACAATGAGTTTGTGAGTTGTTTTAACGTGGCTGTTATTGGAGGGAATAAGAACATCTGTAGACGATGGGGCTACGCTGAAATAATAGAGCAGCTAGCTCTATTGCTAATTATCTGATGTCTAATGTGTGAAAAATGGGCACAGACTTGGAGGGTTAATAGGTGAGAGAGAGCAGCATTCTGTGGAAAAAGAAAGAAGAAGAAACAAAAAAAATGGCCACCTAAAATGCAGATGATTGTTCAGGTTCAAGGAAATATGAGGTGAAAAGAAATATTTCTTCTGCCAGAAAATAGATATAATAAGTGTTGGAAGGGAAAGCTTGAGGGAAAGAGATGATAGAGAAATGAAAATCAATAGGTTAATAGGTTATGAGCTGGAGCGTGTAAAGAGAAAAATGTGACCAAAAATAGACAAACAAAAGAAAAAACTATGTCAAGAAAACATCACCAGACTTAGTTGGCCGTGTCTCTAAGAAAGCGGTCCTGCCTGAAGGCTCTGCCGTCTCTTTTCAGGACAGAGAAGATTGAAGGTTAAAAGCAGTGGAGCTAGATGGGTCATTGTTCTGTGGACTGGTTGGAAGGTCGACGGTAACGTTTGGATTTCTCTCATTGGCAAAGTGCTCAGGGGAAGTTGTACGGGAGGTAAGGCATAAACTCAGAGATGGCGACCTTCTTGAAAATTCTTCCAGTAGTAATTATCAAGGGGCAGATTAAGATGTTAGGGAAGCCAAAACCATACATGTAAAGCATGTTAGGATGTTTTAGTTCAGGGAGGAGGCTTTTAGGGAAGAAATGTTTGAGGATAAAACCAAAAAGATGAGGAGAGAAAGAGAGCATCTAATGTCAGGTTGGGGTTATAAAATAAAAACATGAGAAAGAGACAGAGGTGCAAAAACCTGGGTCAAATAATACATTTCAATCCACACAGGTAACAACCTTTATGCTTTCCTTATTAGTATATTCAAATGAAGATCATAGATGGATATTTCTTTATAGGACATTAACATTACACAGTAGTAGTAGACCGATTAATCGGGAAGATTAACATTATTTTTTCAGTTAAGTAAGTTTAAACATTTTGCTATCTGCTGTTAAATGCTGTTGTTAACTATACTTAAACTTTATTTATTTTCCTACAGTTAAATTTGTTTGTTTCCCCTGATACATTTTTTTAAAGAATTTGAAATAAGTGCACTGCAGACAGAGTGCAGATCTACTTAAGCAAACAGACACAACGCCGACAATAACAGTGTCAAATAAATGTTCATTTAAACATACAATATGTCATTTTCAGCCACTAGGGGGCTCTTATCAAAACATTAACAGTTTGTCTTTGCACACAGCTTCTTCCGACCAGGATTACTTTATTGTTCATTGTTCAGTACGTTTTTACTGGGAGCTGAATTAACTGCAATAAACAGGCCCGGTGAGTAAAGCTGGAAAAAACGGTAAAGCAGTTTCTTTTAAAAAGATCAGAGATTCCCTGGTGAACTCAGGGCGGAGCAGCTACGAGCTAAAGGCTAAATTTGTCCATTTTGTTTCTCTGAAAAATTAAGATTAAAATCATTCATCAAATATAGAATTAAAAACGTCAAATCGGCAAAATAAATTGGCCATTGGCCACCCTGCGCTTTGAATATTGGTATCAGTAAGAAAGAAAATGAGTTTGGTATTCCTTCATTGACTGGAACCCTCTTTGACGCACTATAAATTGCCCTTGTATTTAAGCTCTATCCATATGGAAATAGTATAAAATGTCAGTACTATTTGCCCCAGGTCTGCTGGAGAAGGAGAAGGGAGGTGGATAAAGCGATGGTGAGCGATGGGGTGATCTCCTGTGCCTACAGGCTGTTTGGCCGGCTGCCCTGTGAGGCTCACAGTGATCTGCCAATGATGTTTCATGAGACTGAGACTGAATGAGTCACGTTGATCACAAGAGGTGTTAACAGGAACATGTGGTAACATAAAGGCAAATTAGTTGTTATCATTCTGTATATTTCTATTCTGATAACAATTTGTGTAAGATAAATTGTGTCTGTGCTGATTCTATGACAGACGGTTTGTGCATGGGGTTGGTGGTTATCGGCCATGCAGAAGGCAGGTGAGGGAGTGTATATGTGTGGGGAGGGGAGCAATATGCAGAGATGAGGGGGGCTGGAAACAGAATAGAACTGCATTGACGACAGAACCAAAGGACAAAGAGAAGATTGGACTTGCAGATAGAAAAAAAGGCTGCTTGGGGGCTTGGAGCTGCTACATGAAGGGTGACAGAAAAAGAACTGCTTCTGTATGGCAACCAAAGGCTCTCTGAGGAAAACACATCACTGAGACAAGCCCTTCTGCTCTCTCTACCATTAGAAATAACAGAATATATCTATGTGTAGGTTGGTATGACTGAATTCAGTGTTTGTGTGCATGTGTGCTTGTGTGTCTGCCCCATCCTACAGGACGGAACGAGTCAGAGGACGTAAGTCTAGCGGGCCTTCCAAGCCCTGCTGCACACGCATGTTTGTGTGTAAGAGTGTGTGAGTGTGTGTGTGTCTACATTAGTGAAATGTTTGCCTAATTAATTAATATCTTCATGTTTTTTTTTTTAACTTAGATGTTTAAATAATTGCACTTATGTATACGCTTATTACCATCACTTTAGTTGAAGGATAATATGACCCTATTGATTATAATGTGTGTGGCTTTTGCATGTTTGTATAAGTGTGTGTCTGTCGTACACGGTGCAAACGAGCTGAGAAGGTCCCTCTTTTCGTCCCCTCCTGTGGATACACCCCCCCCTCCCCCCGCCTAACCCTTCTCTCCTAATTGGCTCGCTACCTCCACCCACCAATCCCACACCACCACACAACGCCACAACACCGACCAGCCCACCCCCACTTTCCACGAAAAAGAAAACAGAAACAGAACTAAAGAAACAACGACACTAAAGTTTACACCACGTTGAGCGCTTAAATCCCTGGCACCCTCCCTCCTAGACCCCACCCCCCAAAAAAATCCCGACACCCATAGGAGACTCGGGTGTGAAGATGGGGTCATTTCTGACCTTGTAGGCCACCCGTGCTGGACACCTCTTCCCGAGGCCTAGTGGAGGACACATTTGCCTCAGCATGTCATACATTTCCCTGCAACTGATCCTGCCACTGCATCATCAGCCAGTGCCATCACCCCGTTAACAAAAGCACAAAAAAGGGAGAGATGGAGATAGCGAGAGAGGGAGGGAGAGAGAGAGAGAGAGAGAGAGAGAGAGAGAGAGAGAGAGAGAGAGAGAGAGAGATTGAGGAGGCGAGTGATTAGAAAAGAGAAGAGAGGATCACAGAGTCAGATTGAGAGAGAAAATGGGAGAAAGACCAAAACAAAGTAAAAGAAAAAAACAACAGAAAGACAAGGTTATTGGGCTGATTTGGAGAGACTGTGGCCGTGTGTCTTCTCTATGAGCTACATCACTCGCTAACAGTTGGTCATGTCAAAGAACAGAGGGAGTATATGACAGAGGGAAGGGAGACAACAGGAGGATTGGAATTTGAGAAGTAAATGTTCTCTGATAGTATCTGAAGACAATTCTGTGTAAGCAGGACAAAGGCATATATTTGTGTTTGTGTGACTGTGTGTGTTTGCGCAGAAGAGCAGGGCAGAGCTCGACAGCACGCACCAAGCTGCTGCGGCTCGGACGGGGAGAGAGGGGAGGAAGAGGAAGGGGTGTCAATGCAGTTTCTGTCTTTCCCCCAACCCCCAAAAAACCAAGAACAATGCAACACTACAGTGAGCAACCGTAGCTTGCTACATTATAGCCATGGCTCCAAGCAAAAGAAAGAATATTCAAAAAAGAATGTTTAAAAAAAAAAGAAGTAAAAAAAAAAAGGTTTCATTTACAAAACGTCCTAATGAGGATTTCTTTCTTCCATTTTAATTAGTGCTTTTTACATGCGTCTCTGGGTGTCTGCATTGTCCCGCACATTCTCTTAGCAGTTCAGAATGCAAGTCGATAATGGTGGAAAAGAAGTAGTAAAATTGAAATGAAAAGTAAAAAAATAAAATAAAGCGACATTCACTCCATTCCTGGATGCTGTGGCTAGCAAGTGTGGTTGAGTGATTTTGTTTGAATGGAAGTCAAACCTTGCAGGCCACCCTATGAGGGCATTTCTTGCCTAAGCCGAGAGGCGGGTCGATAACTCGTAATAAACTGTACATGTCCTTATAATGAATGCGCCCGCTGCAAGAAGAATACATGGGAGTTAAGAAACACACACACGTACACACAGGAAAAAACAAACACACATCCAGAAAGAAGAGAGAACATTGGGAGGAAGAGCACAAGAGTGACAAGTACACAGTATCTGAAAATACTTTACAACATATTTACTGTAAATAACAGACTCTGTAGACACATCTGCACCTGAATGCACCTATAGTAAACACACTCTATGCACTTCACTGCATGCCACATATAGTTAAATGTGGTCCTTAGTCCTGCCATTACCAGAGGTGGGATTAAGTCATTGTTTTGCGAGTCACAAGTAAGTGTTAAGTCTTTAAACTCAAGTCCCAAGTCCTAAACTTTAAGTTTTCGAGTCCTAAACAAGTCATTAACAAGTCATAATGTGCCCTTCAACAAATGTAATCCCATTTTCGATTTGTTTTTTGTTGAACTCTGCATAGTTTTTGTTTGTGAACGTAATTATCTTTGGTATAATTTTCTTCAAACTGGCGCTCAGTGACGTTACTGAACGTTATTTTTTAGGTTCTCTCCTGCAGCTTGATTGGATGCTGTCGGATCTGAGGTTGCAGGGAATGAATAGCGTTAACGTTGGTTGATTCGTTGAATATTTTCCAGTCAAAAAGCTCAAGTCCAAGTGAAGTCACGAGTCATTGATGTTGAAGTCGAGTTGAAAATCTTTTTTTGATTTCGTCAAGTCGAGTCTCAAGTCATAAAATCTGTGACTCCAGTCCGACTCCAGTCCAAGTCATGTGACTCGAGTCCACACCTCTGGCTCCTACAGTTTATCTTATCTCTTCCTCCTGTACTCTGTTTTTTCTTTCTCTACTAACCCTCCTTAGTTTGGCAGCCCTTGCCTTCCCCTCTCCAGTCCAACCATTAACTGGATGTGTGCACAATGTAATTAAGGAATTTCAAACAGAGTAGAAAAGCATGTGCTTGGTAAACAGCTAAATGCTTAATAGCTGCTTGTGGATCCACTCCCTGTCAATATGTGTTCAATGTTAAGTGTCTTTGTTTCCTGTCTTCTAATTCCTGTGCAGTGGTGTCCATGTCACAGTCAGTAAGGTGGGGTTGAAAATAGCACCTTAGTGTCAAAGAACAGAACATTCTTAAAGATAATCAGATACCCTTTAGCGCCTTGAGATTGCTTTTAGCTTTGAAAGGCGCTTTATAAATACAATTTATTATTATTATTATTATTATTATTATTATTATTATTATTATTATTATTATTATTATTATTATTGCGTAGGTGTTGCATGCTGTGAAAACACAGATAACATTTTATACATTTCTAAAACAAAGTCAGTTTATTTCTAAGGCATACTAACCATTGAGTTTAGCCTTTGATAACCTGTGATCAACTATTTAATTCTCCCTGCTTAATTTTTCCGATCATTATTCTTCCCTCATTTTAATCTTTTATCCATTCTCTTATTTCTTCTTCCTTTTCTGTCACACTTTCCGTGGTTAGAGCTGGTTGTCTATGTGCAGGCTACAGGTCCGCATGAGGTCAACACACAGGCACTGGAATACAGATACCATGAAACGTAGCATGTCTACACTACACAATTAGACTACAGAGTTGGACAAAGGGGGCTTTGGTTGGAGTGTAGACATTGCCACATTCATTTTTTTTTTACAAGTATGCAGATTCCAGAAGAAGGAACATGTTCGGGAAGGGCGAGGAGATATTTCAGTACATTTTACAGAAAGAAGAAAAAAGAGAAAGAAGGGCAGGGGGGGGGGGGGGGGGGGGGGGGGGGGGGGGCTGTACGGTGTGAGAGAGATAACCAGATGCCTGATGAGGTTATACTCAGATCCGTTACAGACCACTTGCAACTCTTTCACTAGAAAATTCTGTTCTATTAAGCAGTTGATACTTGTGCATTGCTTATTTACTGGATTGTTGAGAAGTTACTGATTTCATTGCATGGGTCTTGCTCTAAGTATGTGAAAACAAGCCCACAAAGTATACAGCTAAGTAATGTCTCTGCGGTTGCATGTGGACTACAGGTGCAAACACAAACAGAAATGTGATATGTTTATGGATATAACTTTTGTTTTCACTTTGTTAGCAAGCAATCAAATGTGTATTATGTCAGTGTCAAGGCCTGCCAATTTAC
Organism: Cottoperca gobio; assembly: GCF_900634415.1. Taxonomy (NCBI): domain Eukaryota; kingdom Metazoa; phylum Chordata; class Actinopteri; order Perciformes; family Bovichtidae; genus Cottoperca; species Cottoperca gobio. The sequence continues at coordinate 12,808,275 of NC_041362.1, read as the reverse complement.
TGTTGTGTGTTCATACGTGTGTGTGTGTGTGTGTGTGTGTGTGTGTGTGTGCATGCACGTTACCACTCACCAGGCAGCAGGATCATACTCGGCCCATATCCTGACATACTCATCCAGGTGGTGAGGTCCCAGTATGGATGAATCTCTAGTCAAGTACTCAAAGTTGTCCATGATGACGGCGACAAACAGATTCAGCATCTACACGCGAACACACAAGTAGAAAGGTTCAACATATGATCTGACCAATAGAGCCATTTAAAACTCACAACAATCATCAGTTTAATAAGTATTAATAGATTATGTTTTTTATGGAACAGCACCGGAAACCTATTGTTGCCTTTCCATTGGTGTATTATTGATTTCCTTTCTGAGCTGTAAATAAGAGCAGCAGAACATCCTGAGACACTGAAGAAGGGCATATCCAGTCAGTTCTTTGTTTAGCTTAAAGACGATGAGAGTGGGACTTTACCATCTGGACTCTTGGGATATGGAAAACCTAGAAGACGTTGCACTGACATGACATAAGAGGGTTTTCTCAAGAAACACAATATTTTCAGGTTTTTCTTTTTTACATTCAAAGCCTCTATTGAGGTAGAATAAATAGGGATGCATAAAATAAACAAAGAAGATGCATTACAATTCTAAAGTCAAAATACAGCCCTAGATGTTTATTGTTTATATCTTTCTATAAAATCCGATCCTTATAGTCCATAATTGATATGTGTTATGCTTTTTCGAATGGTACTACTGGATCACAAAATGGATGGTGTTTTGTTTATGTAGTATGTACTCACCAAGAATGAACAGAAGAAGATGAAGGAGACAAAGTAGAGGTAAGCAAACTGGCTGCCACACTCTGGCTCTGGATTCCCTGCCAGGGGGTCACACTCCTTGGTCCCCAGACATGACAGCATGATCTCGTGCCACGCCTCTCCTGTTGCGCTCCTGAAACACAAAAACATTTTGAGTATAAAGTGCGCCGGGTTTTTTAAGATGGTAATTCAAAAATCCTATACTTTGTTTAGAAGATAACACTGATATCAGCACCTGAATAGCAGCATGAGAGCCTGTATGAAGGTCCTGAAGTTGTTGTGCTGGTTGATGGCACTCTCTCCGTCTTCTTCAATAGCGATATTCCCAAACAGCTGTTGAACCCAATCATACAGTTAACACTGAAGACTATAGCTGTTCCTCAGTGACCTTTCTTTGCCACTAAAGCAAGGCCGAGGACTTTAACACTCTAAAACCGCACACATGATGCTGCTTCCATAATCCTCCTCCTCCTTCCAGTTATGCACCAAATACTTATCCTACTATTATCATCATCCTCCTCCTCCTCTTCATCATCATTATTATCCTACAAATATATATTTAATGTATCCTAAAAGCACCACAGCACTTGAGTTGAGGCTCTCACCCACCTGCATCCCAATGATGGCGTAAATGAAGAACAGCATGGCAATGAGGAGGCAGACATAAGGCAGTGCCTGAGGAGGGAGACATTCATCGTTTGGTATTAAGTTTGAGACATGAGTGCACTGTGCATGTTATACGAGACTGCACCTGGGCACTGTCCAAGTATATATACACAATATTGGATATGTGTATTTCTGTAAAATGCATATGATTTGTGTGTGTGTGTGTGTGTGTGTGTGTGTGTGTGTATGTGTGTGTGTAATGCTGTATAATTGGGTGCAAACCTTGAAGGACTGAACGAAGGTCCAGAGCAAGATCCGAATTGTTTCTCCCTGCCGCAGCAGCTTGATGAGACGAGCTGCCCTGAACAGCCTCAGGAAACTTAGGTTGATGAAATTATTCTATAGTACAGCCACATCATAAGCACGGAGAAAGAGAGAAGGAAAGAGAAAGAGAGATAGAGATAGAGAAAGGGGGGTGTAGGAAGGATTAGGATTGCAAGTTGAAAGTAAAGAATATGGGAAACAACAGAGAAAGGTGAAAGAGAGAGGAAAGGAGGATAGAAGGATTTGGGGTTGGAATAAAGGGAAAGAGTAGTTAGTTGTAGTGCAAAGTGTGCAAACAATTTTCCTTAGACAACCAAATCATAACAAATGAGAGGAAAAACAGTCAAACCCAAACAGAGGGAGATTCAAACTCAATACAAATAATAGAATCAGGAGCCAAACAAGTCAAAGCAAACCAAACTCAAATCAGCAAGGCTCCGACAAGCTTTTTCATATCCATTAAGTTAGACAAAACCAAACCAAACAACACAGGGGAAAGGAAATCATCCAAATCTAACTAGTTTCATCCAATTGGGTTACGTAGTAGTAATTGTGGGAGGAATGGTGAGTAGTTAAAAGTGCAGGGACGTCAGGACGTTTCCTTGGAAAGACAACCAAATGCACTAATTCTCTCAAGGCAAAATATGCAATATTTTAAATGAAGCAAGCCAACAACATGCAGATGTGCACTAACACGGGGCAAACCGGTAAAGATAACGGCAACCGATGCGCCACCCAATAGGATTGGCTGCCAAAGTCCGGTGACATTTTGTATTGATGTCACAGAAAATAAGAGCAAGAGGTTGAAGGACCGACTGAGGTCGGTATGTAAGGGAAATTCTTTTAACTTTATATATCTTCAGTCTCACCAGCATGAGTATGTGCCTTACCAACTGTGTTTCTATGTGGCAAATAAAATAAATCTTATTCATTTTTATTAGTTCAAATTATTATCATTAGTTTTTGTGAAATGTTGTTCAACCGTGTATCCCAGTAAAGAACAAAAGATGTGCAATCGAGGTGAGTTGAAGTGAGACTGGAAGTGCTCAAGAAGGGGACTGGCAGCAGGCACATGCAGGTTCCATCTACAACACAGCATGTATTATTACATTGCTCTGAGTGTGTTTGTGTGTTGTGGAAATAAAGGATTCTTGCTAGAGACATGCAAGGGGGCAGCATGCATCACTTGTTCTCTCTGCCCCGGGCAAAGCTTTGGATTCACTCTGTCGTTACTGGAAACACTCTCCCAGTCACTGTCATATGTGTGGGTGTGCATGTGTCTATGTATGCCCCGTAGCATGGATGGCTAATCTCAATGGATAGATGTAGCAATCTATTCCAGTTTTTACAATCCGATCCTTTACAAACTGAAAACTAGTTCTCACTGTAGGATGTGCAGTGTGGGTAGGAGTTACGGCTGAATAAAATACGATTGTATACAGTGACTGGTGGAGAGGTTAGGAAACAAATGAAGATTCTACACATTTAGATCTCACTCAGATTTGAGGGTTCTGTGTTGTGGGGGGGGATCAAGCAAAACATGCACACAGCAATAACATTGGCTGGGATGCAGTTTAAACAGATGCAGTAAAATAAGATCTCCAAAAAATTACAAACCATCTACATGTGGATGTTGCAGATATATGGTTTATAGCAGCAAATTTTTGGATTTTTGGTTGGTTCGAAGAACAACCAGAGAGATTGACCAAGCCGGTTGTCATGGGTGGACACAGAGGATTCATAGTGCATTTTGATTGGATGGAATCGCAGGAAGTAGTAGGTGTTGGGGGGAGAAGGGGGCGGGGCGAAGTAGATTACAGTAGATCGTCGTTAAGTTTGTGGACGATTTAAAGAAAGCATGTAAAAAAGATAAAAACAAGAAAGAAATCAACAGTCATTACAGAGACAAGTTAACACAGAAGCAGGTTTCGGTCTGCAGACTTTGTACATTCATATAGCAGGGATACCAAAGATCAAGCCAGCAGGGGATTGTTGAAAAAAGGTATGGACTCTAAATAAATAACCAGGACTGTTAACCAGTATAAAGACCAGTCAGAGCCATCTTTAATAGAATCTGGCTGGACCATCAATTTAAGCCTTGAGAGGGTTTGAATCATTGGTATCCCTTGCTTCCTCAGACAGAACTGGTAGGTAACGTGTCAAGGTCACAGAGCTTGCTAATGGCTGTGCAGCTCTTTAATATGGTCCAACAAATACAGTACAAATTTGACTCTGTGTGTTCAGTCAGAACACAAAGTACATTTTCTCATCTTGTGTTATTCTTGCGGGTTATTTGCTCCAAACAGCTAATGTACCAATTGTTCGGCATTAGCTCTAAGCTAGTACACAAGTATGTGTGTGTGTCTCATTTGTGTACATTTATGAAGTAGATTTATAAAGCCCCAGAATAAAGGTGGGCTAAGAAATGTAGTGGGCTGTGTAGCAATAATGTAACTCTAACAGTAATCTTATTAATCAGATTCCTCGCTTTTAACTATGATATTTATTTTGTGGTGCAACTGTTTTAATTGTTTGTGCACAGTCAGATGTCCCATGGACCTTCAAGATTTCAGCTGTAATGACTAACAGATGTCTGATGTAACTGAAAAGCCTCTATTGGCCAACTTCAGATGCAATCGGATAATTTGATTGGCCATTAGGTTGCTTTCAGAAGCTATGCACTGGCTCGCTACAGAGCATCAGCGTGCTTCCTGCCTTGCTGTTGGCTATGTCTGGAGTCTCTTCTCGTCCCACCAACTGGGACAATTATATAAGACTTTCAAGAGATGTTCATGCATGACTGAGCAATGCAAGACGCAACAGTGGCCTCTAACTCATGTTCTCCTCTATCTCCTTGTCTTGTCTACAGTATGTGTTTTAGACAATGTGACAGATGTATAAGCCCATAGACACGTGGTGAAGCTCACCTAACAAACAGTGCTACGCGCTCAGCAAACATCGCTAATACAATATCACGTCTGTCTTTTTGCAGTTTTGTTTTCAGTACAGATTTCTCAAACACACACATCTACACAGAAAATGCCTCAGATCCTGCGACTTACCCCGAGCTCCGTAACCAGGATGTCAGTAATGCTGCCCAGAACTGTCACACAGTCAAATATATTCCAGGCATCTTTGAAATAATTCTGTGAATAGGACGAGAGACAAAAAGAAGAGAAGAAAGAGGAAGGATGGGGTAGAAATAGGGAAAGTGAGAAGGTGACATGTTGAGAAAGTGAGGCAGGAAAATGTAGAAGAACATGGACAGATAGGAAAAGGGGGATCAAATATTGACAAAGAAATGGGCGACGCAAGGAGATGGAGCATAGACAGACCACATTGAAATAACAAGGAAGATGATACGATAGGAATGAAGTAATATTAAAATGAAAAGACGCCGAAAGAGAATGAGATGTAAAGAGTGAGACAGAGAGAGAGAATAAAAGTCAGACAGAAAGAGAACAAGAAAGTGGAGGAAAAAAGGCATGTCAGTGTCAGACAGGAACAGGAAATAAATCAGATAAGACAAATGGACCATCAGTGACGGCATGTTGGATGGATGCCAGCAGACAAGCTAAGGACAACTTGTACTGCATCAGAACTCTTCAGCAGCCGTCAAACATCACGTACTGTAATATCATAAACCAAACCAAATCATATTGAATTCCTCATAGTTTACATTGTTTTTTATAAAAAGGGTATCACATCCTGCTCCTATGCATGTAATACATTAAGAAAAACACATTTATATACAGATATATATGATTTTTGGATTTATTTGCTTTAAAAGTAGAGCGACTCAAAGAGAAAGAAGGTTAGTGAGGAATAAATGCTGACGAGTGAGGTTTGCTTCTTTCGCTCTCCTACATATCGCCCGCAGTCAAACTGTGCATTAGACAAGTGGAGGGACGTGGAGAGAGCAAGGGAGGTAGCTATTAAAATAAACCACCTTGACAAACACACGCACGCACGCATACACACACACACAAACACGCACACAGCACACAGACGTCTGGTGTTATTTGTGTATTACTGTGCATGCTCGGTGTGTTTCAGATTCTGCTTAATTTCCACCCTCTTTGAAATCTTAACTTCTCTTTTTAGTGCCTATCTGTCATTCACTTTCGCTCTTCTAATTACTGTAATACTGTTCTCCCTCTGTTGTGTATGTGCTCCCAACATTCATCCCTTAACTATCTCCTAACCATTGTTTTTACTCGTCTGCCTCCCTCCCTTTCCTCCGATGACTGCACACTTTACTGCTGACTGCTGACAGTTTTGTTTTTTACCTTTAATTGCTCATTATTTCCCAAGTTTCTCTTTAAATATGTAAGCAATAATGCACAACAGAAAATGTTTCCCAATGTAACTCAATAATGGACGGGGCTGCCTCCAGGACATAAAACTAAGTGTCATTTCATTTACTGAGTCCATTGTTTTCTACACTTTATTCTCTTCTAGCTAAATGTTTTGGTTATCAGGCATGCAGGCCTATTGAATCTTACTGTTCTCACCACAACTTGTTTAGAGTATCTTTAAGTACTTTCTCTAAAGACTATAATTATTAATCAAAAAATAAAACATCAAATATATTCAGGCAGCGTACAGTGAATGAAGGTGTTGCTGTCATCAGTTGTCATTGGCCAAGCATTCATTCTTTTGTCCTTTATAAAGAAACGTGGATACAGTGACACCATGTAGGAAAACAAAAAGTACATCCTCACCACACACACACACACACACTCACCAGTACTCCAAAGGCGATGATCTTGAGTACACACTCCATGGAGAAGAGGGAGGTAAACACTATGTTCAGGTTGGCTAACACAGCTTCATAGGTATCAGAAGCTCCGTCATACTATAAACAAACAAACACACACACAAACACACACACACAGACACACACACACACACCACAGGGTGAGTATAAAGACATATAAAGAGACACACAGTTCAGCCCCCCCAATGGATGGTCAGACATTCATTAAAATGCTTTTATCACAGGAAATACTGTACACAGCAACATCTAACACCTAATGAGTGTTTATGGTTTGTAAGTTAGAAGAAAACCATAAGAGATAAAGGTACAAGAGGTCAATAGTAGTTACTGTCATTTTGTTGCTGAGTCTATGTTATTGTTTGCATTATTGTGTCTAAGTTTGTAGCATGTGGACGTTTACCTTCATCATCAGCACGACGGTGTTGAGCGCGATCATTGCCATGATAGTATACTCAAATGGCGGCGACACCACAAACTCCCACATTCGGTATTGAAAGCTCAGCTTGTTCTGAGGCATGTGGCGTGTCAGAGGTCTGGCGTTAATTGCAAAGTCTATACAGGCTCTCTGCAAAAATACAAACAAACAAAAAAGGTTTCGTTCTTATCCCGCTGTAAAGAGTATTTTGGGGTCACGCCTCCCAATACTATTTATCTTTGTGTTCCTTCCCACTTAATCCTTCCTCACCTCATTCTTTTCTAAACTATAGTCCTCCATCATCTTGTCTCCTTGTTCTTGGAAGGTGATGATGATGAGAGCCACGAAGATGTTGACGAAGAAGAAGGGGAAGACCACGAAGTACACCACGTAAAAGATGGACATTTCCATCCGGTACCCCGGGCTCGGGCCCTGGTTCTCATAAGTCGCATCCACTGAATGCTTCAGCACCCTGCGGAGGAAGAGAAGGGTGTGGCGGACGGTTAAAGGTTGTCAGAAGGCATGCGTGCAGCATGTGACTGTGCATGTCCATGATTACTTACTGCGGCCACCCCTCTCCGGTAGATACGGTGAAGAGGGTGAGTAGGGCCCAAGCCACGTTGTCGTAGTGGAAATCGTACTTCTTCCACTCCCGCTTCTGCGCCTTCACTTCGTTATTACGTTCATACACCAGATATTCGCCCCTTAAATACACATATCACATCGTAAATTCCAAATTGAATATTGTTGTATTCATGAGTAGATACTGACGATGCACCGGAACGGCAAGAGACACTTGAAATGTTTTAAAACCGCGCGAGGTAAGCACTATGCACGAAGGTGAGCAGGACATATTCACCGCTCAGGGTAAAGTACAGCTGGGTATTTCCTGACCTGCAATCGCGCTCAAACTCTTTGGATTCGTCAGTGCAGAAAAAGAAGCGTCCTTTAAAGAGCTGCACGGCCACCACAGCAAAGATGAACATGAAGAGTAAGTAGACGATCAGGATGTTGAGCACATTCTTCAGAGAGTTCACCACACAGTCAAAGACAGCCTGAGGATCGAGCAGGAGAACAACAGACGTTGTATGAAAGAAATGTATTGGATTGAAATGATTTGTGTTTTGGTCGTGAACTGTGGCATTCAAAGGTTAAGGGGCAAAACATGTAAAGATGGTACATTATGGCCCAATTTGTACTGCAAGAAAAAAGAGGAAGAAGAATCAAAGGAAAAACTATAAAAGAGGAACATTTGATTGGAAATAGACATTTGAGGGAGCAAAACAATCACATATTAAAGAACTCTACTTTGCAGAGCCCAATTGCAAGAAAGAATGCATGAAAAAAACACTTTTGCATTGTTTAAACTTTCAATTAAATGTTTTTGAGTATGGCGATATAGCAGATACAATGCTAATAATGAGGATAAAACAAATAGAAATCAAACATTTCATTTGAAACATGTACGATTGTAATGGACAATCTATACAAGATTGATACTAAGCCTTCATTTTGGTTCGATGCTTCCATTACAAGTTAACTTCACCTTCAAACCTTTTCTATGTAAACATACCTTGAGTTTGGGAAGACGTTTGATGGTCTTCAGAGGTCGTAACACTCTGAGTACCCTCAGAGACTTGATAGTGCTGATGTCTTTTCCCTTACTGCTCCCCCTATATGTGTACAAACACGCACACCAACACGCAGGAGCAGACATGTACACACACACACACACACACACACACACACACACACATACACAAATAAAAAGAGTCAGCAGGTTCAGGTGGATATGAAAGGCGTAGTCCTCTTGCTTCCAAAGTGTCAGTGCGCAGCCATTCCTTGATGGTATTTGTGTCCGAGTTAACTCAACATGAGTAACTGCGTCTGGGTTAAATACATAGCAACACATGCAGCATTGCTATCATATTACGCTTATTTCTAAGTGTGAGGTTAGCATTGTAGCTACATGCTAGAGTTAGGTGGTATTTTACAACTACAGTACATGCTACGGGAACAACTGGTGTCATTCCTGTCTGAATGCTAACTAGTTGCTACACTTGTTTTAATACTTCGCAATGTATTTCAATGCTTTACAAAGACGGCTAAAGACTCGCCTTGCACATGCCCAGCTAATGGTGAAATATATTCATGCTGCATTGAAACCTTGCTTTCCATGCTGCAATATTTCTTTTTTAAGCAGCAGGTTGAGTGATGGAGAACTCTATTCTACACAGAGACATTTATAGAGAGAGTTTGAGAGCCATGTTAGCAGCTGACTAACGGAGGCCTTGTTAGAGTGGTAACTTACGGTACAATGCTCTCCTGTTAACTTAATGTCAGCTTACGAATGCTTCCCATTGTGTAGTTAAAGAAGATAAGACCACTCTTTAAACTTTAGACACAAGGTCACAATTTGGTAGTGTCGCAATGTGTATAAAAGTGGCGAAAACAGCCAAACTCTCTCTTTTGATGACTCAACCAGTTCATTTCTATCAACTCTAAACTACAACTAGGATAAGCAGGTTTCACAGCATTGTTCGAACAGCATGGAATCTTGTCTTGTGGGCCATTTTGACAAAGACAAAGATATTTTAGCAAGCATTTCTTGATTGAAATACTGAGCCAAATCTCTTTTCCTTAAAGCACTTTGTCACTTTAGCTTTCTAGGTAAATGAGTGAGGGAAAAGGAAAAACCTTCCGTTTCAGTCGCACCGAACACTCACAAAGCTAAAAAAGTTAACTGGAGTTAACTGCTGCTAAAAAAAAAGGGCTACTTTGTAAACAAAACAAATCAGAAGCTGCTTACTTAGAGAACTGGCTAACTAGAATCATGGCAACTGTTATGATGGTTTTAACTCCCTGCCTCGACTTTTCTAAATTTCTCACATGTCCTGTTTGAAGAACAGGGTGAAGAGATTAAGGTCAAATGTCCCCGACTGTGGTCCTTAGGGGAGAAGGCAGCTGCCTGTGTCTTACAGCTGTTATACCAGATGCTAGACTGAATGCTTGTGTATGTATGTGAACCACTCGTGTTTTTGGTGCACTTAGTTGTGTCTGTGTGCATTTGTTTGATCACATTTTCACGTGTCTTTTGTTAAAAGAAAAGTCTGAGAAGTTTCCTTTTGATATTATTGATGGAATCTGTGTGATTCAGTTGAGGACTTGATGCAGGTTAACTTGAGGTTTCGTTGTGTTTGAGTCAGAGCTGTTCCATGGTGAACAATGGAAAAAGGGGAAGAACAGACAAGTACAGAAGTCAACTGTGATGGATGAAAAGGGAAGAGATGTGTGATCAGAAGAACAGGCGCTGAGAGTGCAGAAGGAGAAAATGAGGAGGAAAAAGACAGAGAACTTTACCCGCCGCCGCTGCTGCTGGTCCAAACGGAGAGATGAGGGGTGAGAGACAGAAGAAGAGAGAGAGAGAGAGAGAGAGAGAGACAAAAAGACAAAGGGTGGGAGAAAGAAACAGAATGGGACACAGAGAACGGAGGGATTCCGAGGGAAAACATCCATATGACAGACAGAGAGAGAAAAAAAAGAGAATACAAGGCCTGCTTTTTATTACATCAACCCTCCCAGCTATAGACTACTGTTACTAACACACATGCACATAAACACGCACATTTAAAATGTAGACAAAAAGTGTGACTAGTACACAGCACCAAACTACAGCCTTCATCTCATCTTGATGGGTTTACAGGCGCTGCTTCTGGGAGTGACAATACTGGCAGTATTATTCACCTGGAAAACACTACTTGATTAATTGTTATTAATTTCTTTAATAATTAAATTGTATTCTAAATCCACCAAAATCCCCAAAAAAATTCTATTTGGTCACCAACAAATTGTAAATTAGCGCTCCCTTTCAAACCCATAGATGAACTGTGAGTGTTACTGCACGTCAGAGCTCTAATTGCTATTAATGAGGACTGCTAGAAATGCATCAACATATAAACGGATTTTAAGCTCATACTACCAACTACAACAAACATAGCCTGGCGGAAAAATGTATCTAAAAAATGTCAAGGTATCCCTACACTTTAACCAAACTTCAGTTATCAAGCGAGCGTCTGTGCGTCGGGAGACTGCATGGACATAAAGCTTTGGCTGCAGAAATGTGCAGGACAGCAGCACAAGCGGTCCAAGACACCAGCAGCCCTCAGACGAGACTAATTGGATTAAAGGAGCGATAAACATCTCCATTGAGACTGCTGAGCCTTTCTGGAGTGCTGTTTGATTTCCACCAATTGAATTAAGGCACTATCTGGATGTGTATGAGTCTGTTCTGACTGGTTCGACTCTCCCCATCAGCCATTTGTGTCGTTAACCCCTATCGTAGTTAAATCAGACTTTATTGGTTCAACTGGCTTAATTGATTGTTTTGTGAGTTTGTCTTGTGTTAACATACAGCATGTAGTAACGGTGCCTCTTTAATTACACTTTTCTCATTTATAAATTATACTTGCTTTCTTTTTTCAACATTTATGTAAAAAAACTGTTTTTGTAAGGTCGTTGATTATTCTAAATCTTACTGTCGATTTGAAACACCTGCGGCTTCATTATACCATTGTGTTACTGCAAACATCTATTTATGAGTGCACAATTAAACATTTTCTGAGAAGACTTCGTCACAGAGAGACGAAATATAGACCCGCGTGTAAATATGGAAAAGAAAGAGGTTAGAGGACACAGAGTTAAAGACAGAGGCACACATGTATATACACACACAAACAGAGACACAGACAGGGTTATGTGCCCCACATACACAATTAGAACTTAAGGGGAAGAGAGTTAGTGTGAACACACCACACAAAAGTGATTGAGAGAGAAAGACCGGAGCAAAAAGCCAGTCTTATAGATGGGCACCACCACTAGAACCCTGGAGCACCTGCCACGTTCATCACAAGCAATTTCTCATCTCCATGCTGGCCTGCAATCGCTGCCATTGCACTACTGTGTGAAGGAGCAGTACAAATGATTGTTTTTAATTCATCTAAAAGACACATTTAAATCTTCCTTCAAAGTGTGTACATCATATTCCCAAAGATAAGCTGCAAAACCAAGACAATGTGAGACCATATTGAAACAGGACTTACGTCCCTCAGAGTAGGAAAGATGACATTTTTCATTGATGCTACATCAAATCATCAATGGGCAACTCCACTAGAGAAGTGGAAGATCTGGCAGTAATCTTAATTTACCATTGTGCAATGCAGCCATAAGACATGAAATAAAAGAACAAGAAATCCAACCACAAAACTGTATATTTAAATACTTTGCAGTGAATGCATTGATTCACAAAAGTATGAATTTATAATTATGTAATGGTTGATTTTTCCTTCAAGTTAATGGATACAGCTTGCCACAAACTACAGAGCACTGTCTGCAACCATCCCTAAATACCCCGAGGGGAGATGTAACGGTGAATTCTAAGAATCCATAGTAACCGTGTAATGAGCATGAATGAGGTTAAAAGATGCGTTTTCCCAACCTCATATGTTTGTGGGATCTTTTCTTCCTCGTATTCCTAGGTGACCTGAAAGAACTCTATCTGTGAACTTTTTTTTTAGGCCAGCAGGATGAGGAGGAAGAAGTAAAAGGGGATGCCGGGTGTAACTATGAATGGTTAAAAAGGTGAAGGGATGGATAAAGAGCAAAGGAGGACGGGGAGATAATTATAAGCAGGGTATTTTTGCTTAAGTCTTCTTTGGCTATAACTTAAGGCTCTGCTGCAGTTCAGCTTCCACATATGTAAGGTTATTTGAAAGCTGAGTGGGCAGGACCAAACTCTTGACAAACAAGAGCACTGAGGGGACAATGATGGATATCATGCTGGGATATTGCAAAGTGGAGGAGTTTGTTTTGGTAAACACTTGGTAAACTTCAGCTTATGTCTCAAAGACATAAAGAGTAAAGACGGTACCAAGTATAGTTTAAATGCAATATGCAGCATGCATTCAATTATTTATGTCTCTTAGCCACTTCCATTTTGATATACATGGATGTGGAGACCTTGTTTTTGTATGTATGCAGGCCATCCTCATCAACTGAGTCTATGAAAGTTAGTCTCAGTTTCATTTCAATGTTAATTCACTTCCACTGAAATTTACAGTTGGATTAATGAAAACAGCCGTATGGCCTCAAGTATCACTAATTTATGAAAAATGTGGTAATTTATCATCCAAGTGATAACATTTCTGTTCACACTCTTCCAAGTCAGATCTAGAACACAAGATAAGGTTGGATGCCATATGATATGAGTGGCAAAGTAACAAGCATGTCTAAAGTTCCCAAAAAGACTGGACTTGCAGCCACGCAACTTTACTGAAGCCATTAACATTTACTGTTTGCAGCCCTGCATCACCAATGCATACATTTCAGGGAATCACAAATGGTCACTTACTTGCACGGTGAACATGAAGCAGCTAGTAAATCCTTTTCTTTCTCAATATCCAAAGGCCAGAGTATCTTGGTCTCCATGTGAGGACGCTTCTTGTGTCTACCACATCTACTATTATAACCCCACACCTTTCCCCACACACAAGACCACAAACTAAAAGCCTAAAACTCACAATTCATGCTTTGTACCAAGCATAGTGCTCATAAACTAAGCCCTAACTTAACCCAAGTTATGTAAATTTAACTGTATTTTGTCCTCACAGTCATGCAGATCAAGTAGGGTTTAAAGTACCTGCTTTGCCGTGGAGAAGGGTGTGGAGATTTTTGAGAGCCGGCTCAGCATGACCTGGCCAGGCTTTGCATGGGGTCTTTAACTCTAGAACGCCCTGGGCACTAAAGGGTTACAGGTGCAAAGGGTGGTCCTCACCTCTCACAGGGGGGAGAAGAGGCGGATAGAAAGGGATGCTGGGGATACTAGTTTTTAACATGTTGGGGCGTAGGGGGTTGGTGGAGGGGCTTAGAAATGACAGGACTGTAAGAGCAAAGTTGAATGAGAGAGAGAGAGAGAGAGAAGGCTGTAGAGGATTGGGCATTTGTAAGCATAGGTAGGGAAGAAGTTTAATAGAGGAGAGGACAGATGACAAGGGAATATAGAAATGCTGAGAGATACAGTATGAAAGAAAGAACAGAAGTCAGAGAGAGAGAGAGAGAGAGAGAGAGAGAGAGAGAGAGAGAGAGAGAGAGAGAGAGAGAGAGAGAGAGAGACAGAAGAGGCTGAATTGAGCCATGGGTGAATAAAGCAGAACAGGGGAGGCTGTACTCCAAGGTACCAGTGAGGCAGTAGAAAGGCAGGAGAGATGGAGGAGCAAAGAGGGGAGAGAGCAGAACAGCGCGAGGAAGGAGGGAGACTTACGTGAAGGCGAAGGCCACCAGAGCACCACTAACCACTATAAAGTCAAGGATGTTCCACAAGTCCCGGAAATAAGAGCCCTGGTGCAAGACCAGCCCCAAATCCACCATCTGGAGAAAAAGAGAACCTGATTATGAGCTGTGTGAACCTCTAGGTGTGGATGTGCAATGTGGCCTTCGTGTGCAATGAACAGTGTCTAATCCTCATTTGGGCTGGGGTTTCCAATACTGGAGTAAGTAAGTGAGTAAGTTGTTGATTATTGATTCCGGACATTGCCTTACCTTTATCAGCATCTCAAATGTGAATACTCCTGTGAAGACGTAGTCGAAATAACGTAAGACCTGCACAAAGAGAAAGAGGGAATGATTTGCTGCTGCGTCAAGCTATTGGAAACGAGTGGCGGATAGCACAGTAGTATACATATTGTATTATCTGATATTGTTTTTATTATTTATTTTAAGCTGCTTAAAATATGTATTGTAATAATATGTATACAAATAATATTTGTACAAAAATATAGGTCGACTTTCTCACATTGTTGCGAGGGGATTCAGGCCAGACAGGGTCTTCAGCAGCCAGGGCGATACTGCTCATGGCAATGACCAGCAGGATGCACATCTCAAAATAACGCAGAGTGCAGACGTAGTGACACGCCCGCCGAAACCTAGGAGCAGACAAAGACTTGCATTAGTGCTATGCATACCATTAGAGCTTTTCTTTTTAACTGGAAGAGTTACAGTTAAAACACAAAAGTGCTTCAGCTTTGACTTTACAGTCGCCCAACATTTGTCATTCCTGCTTGTCAGCCTTTGTGGATTTATAAAGTATAGCTGAGTATGGGTGCATTTATTTTTTAACCGTCCCACTTACGGGTTGGTGGTGGACAGGATGAACATGGAGCTGAAGGGAGGCATGGGCTTGGGTCCTCCTTCACCTCGCTTCTCATCATCGTCATCGTCCTTGTCCTCCTTCGCTGGCAGAGGCTCCGTGTTGGCATTCTTATTGACTGCTATCAAAGAAGGGGAGAAACAAAGGGTCGAGGACAGGGTGAAAATGAACGTTTGTTATTTAAGACGATTGTTAAAGAGGAGACAAGATGGTAGAAGAAAAACACCACATGTTAATTCTGCCCTTACTTTGCAGTATGGCATTGGTGGATGGGAAAATTGGCATGTCTACCGCTGTGTAGTCATGGTGGGGCAGCCTGATGACACTGTTGGTGCGGTGATGGGCGATGCTCCCATAGCTATCCAATGTCACCAAACTCCCATGAGTGCCACTATTAGCAAGATGGAGGGCAGATCCAAAGCCTGGGGCCACAGTGTGGTTGGCATGTGGATTAGGGTGAGCGTCGCTGGGTGGGGTGGAGCCAGAGACCAGTTTGGTATTCATGAGGTTGTCCATATCCTCACTGTACTGGCTGTCCTGCCTGGGGAGGCTCTTTTGAATGGGCCGTGTGGTGGAGAGGTTCGGGACACTGCAATCCCTAGAAAGAGAGTAAACAATTGGCAATAGAAAAAGGACGTTGAGATGGAGAGAGGCGAGGAAAGAAGGGAGAGGCGGAGATGGTATCAAGAGAAAGGTGTGACAGGAGCACAGATGAAAACATGAGAAGAGAGACGAAACAATGGGTCTCATTCACTAACCTTTTTAAGAAGAAATTTCTTCTAACGTAGTTTTCGCAAAGATTCTGACATTCTCCAATGTTTTCAGTACAACAGTATTTACCTGGGATGTTTACCTGCTGATTAGGATCAACTGGCATAAGCTTTCAATGGGATTCATCATTATAACAGGTGGGAACAATTCTGCGGTTTAAGAACACGTCATTAATCTGAGGTTCTAAGGGACCTTTCTCAACAACAAGTGTAAGAACAAACTCAGGAAGATGTTAGTGAATGAGGCCCAACAAGGAGACTTTTTGATCAGAGGACTTTGTGATTATCCAAAACATTTTATTGCTGCAATTGAAATCTGCATCATCATCTACAGCCGCGTGTGATGGACATACTTCCTTCTGTGCTGGCACATCCTCTTCCCCTCGCCGTCCGTTTGGTTGCCATGACGATTTCTTCTTGGCCTCCTTTCACCGCCATCCCCAGCTCCCTCCTGCTCTCCTCCTTCTCCACCTCCGTCGACCCCTCTGCTCTTATGTCTCCCTGTTTTTCCAGCTCCTCCCCCGCCATCCTCACCATCTTCTGCACTTTTTCGATGTGACCTGGGCTTCCTGTGTTCTGACTGTCCTCCCCCTCGACTGCCGCTCCTGGTGTGGTGATGGCGCCTGGAAGGCCTCTCCTCCGAGCCAGGCCCAGGAATCACTGTAGCATCCAATCGGACATGAGAGGTGTGGTGGTGGTGCTCGCCTTTACGACTCCGCCTGCTCTCCGAGGACTCGCCTCTCTCCAAGGGAGGCCTGACTGGCCCTGAGCCGCCTCCTCCTCCACCCTCTCCTACTTGGCCAACATGCTCGTGGAGGCGTGTTTGTCTGTGGAGCTCATCAGCAGGATGGTGCTGGCTAAAGCAGAGGTCTGAATTGTTTACAGTGGTCTTGTTTGTGTTGTTGTTGCGGTTCTCATGGGGGTCGACCACCAACGGTCGATCCAGGTGGGTCTTCATGTCTGGACGGCTGTTACGTGAATAGTTCACCTGCAATGAGAGGATAGAGAGGCGGCATAGGGGCGGAGATTGAAGATACAGAAGGGACAAGGGGAGGAGTTACAGAATAAAGTTAAAATTCATAATGACCTATATAAACACCAGAAATGCAACATGTTATCATATGTCATCATCATCGCCGTCACTTGTGTACACTGATATCACAAGTCTAGGGGGCTTTGTTTTCCTTGTCCTTTACATTGTTTTGCTCATTCTCTGTCCTTGCCTTCCAGCGTTCCTCAGGGTCCAGTTCGTTATAGAGTGCCTCGCGGCTGGACACCAGAGTCTGCCTCCTCAGCTCCTTGGTGCGTTGTTCCCACACTGACTTGTTGATCCCCTTGTTGTTCTTCTGCTGTTCCTTACTGCAACATGAAGCAGGGTGGAGAGGGAGGAGGAGAATTGACAGAATTAAAGACCTGATTAAAAACATTTACTGCCTTGAAAATATACAAACAAAGACATAAGAATTATGTAAAAACCAACAGCAAAAGTATAAGTACATAAAATAGCAAGGCCGTACGGAAAGACACACTAGGGGCCAGACATTTAAAGGGTCATTTGGCTGGACATATAGAACAGGTAGCTCAACAACACAAAGTTCTGGGTGACTACACAGCTTGCCAAAGCACAAAGACAGCCCTGCTTTGGTAAACCATGTGGGGACACAAAAGAGAGGATAACACTGAGGCAAGTTCAGAATTTGTTTTATTAATTTTGAATTAACCTACACAAACTAAAGTATACACAGTTCAAGGCTTTATGCACCCAAAAGTCCCAAGCTTAACTGAATAGATGGAAAAGTCACAATGATCACAAGAATCTGTTATTGGTTAAAATAGCCGTGTTTTATGCGCATTTTGAAGTATTGAATTAGAAAATTTGTATGGAAACGGCAAAATTCGATAAAACTTCCTCAATTACGCAACAAAGGTTTTACGCTCGCTAGAGGTGGTTTTTCCCTTTGTCGAAAAAGAGTTGATGCGCTAAATGGGATCTGAAAAGGCCTTTGCCGAATTTCTCTTTTGTGACATTTAAAAAGTTTGCCTAAGATTCACTTGACAATTGAATGGACACATGACTGGTTACTGAGCCGTGCTTATATCTACTTGATAGAGAAACACCCAAAAAGTCAGTGACCACCTTTCTTAACCTCCAAAACTTTTACACATTATCAACTTTAAGGCCCTTTTCTCTCAAGGGCCAATAATTGACCACAGTAAAGCAACAGCCATACTGCGGGGTGCAGGTAAAATAAAATGTACTTTAAAAAATAAGCCAACACAAATAAATGCTAAAGAAAGCCAGGTATGTACTTCATAAAAGTAAGGAACAAAAAGGGACAAGGAGGGTTTTCTAAAACACAAACGAAAGCAGGGAATGGTTGTAAAGTCAATAAACAGAAAGAATTCAGAAATGAATAAACAAATAAATAAATACCAGTCCAGAAAGGGGTCGGAAGCGTTGTGACACTCACTGTGTACTTTGTTGCTGAGGAGGGAAACAGCTGGTGAGTGAGATGGCACGAAAGAACAGAAGGAGGATTTCATTCCAAAATGGGCTATCCATCCACCATTCAGAAAACAGCCAGCCTACCCCGGCAAATGTTCACCATTCGAATAAAATGTGTAGTAAAAACTAAAATGACTCCCAAAAGAAGTTCTAAATGTATTAATAAAATACAAAAACTGAAATCTAATTTTTATTTTTTACATTTTTGCCAAAAAGATTGAGCATTTTGGAATGCAACCCTTCAAACACACACAGAACACACACACACACACACACACACACACACACACACACACACACACACACACACACACACACACACACACACACACACACCTCTGCAGTTAGTTCCATCTAAAACAATCCTATTTATTTTTTGCTGGCCTTTTTGTAATCTCACAAATTGCATCTGTCTTGCATCATTCACTTATCCTGCATGACTACTGCTGTTCTGTCCTGATCATTCTTTGCTTCTTTTACCATATCTTCCTCAACTCCTAACGTTATCTCTGATGTTCTCCTATTTGTCTGTTGTCATCAACTGTAGTGCATTAACTACTGCAAACACAGAGTTAAACTCCTTCCAACCTTTTGGACTCACAACAGTAAAGTCATTAAACACTTTACTAAATTGTTACTGTATTCCTGTTTAGATCGTATGGCTGTTAAAGGGTGCGCCGTTGTGTCATTTTGAGATTACTAGTAAGAGTTATGTAGCCTTACAACTGTTTTCCAAGGGTTTTATGTCTCTTTCATGGCAGCCTCCTTCCTGAATCTACCATATAATATATTCTTAAGAGATTCTTCATGCTCCACTGATGTCCCCGAGTTTAAAATCCCTGCTTGGAAAAACAAGGACTTTCTCCATTGGAAATTCAATATCTTTCCTTTTTTTATACTACAAAAATGAGGGATTTGGATTTACACTGATACAGTCAAATGCAAAGCACACTGTAGCCATATGCTGCTAGTACTGCAACACACAGTTTATTTAAAGAAAAACAGCAAACTAAAA
Source organism: Cottoperca gobio (assembly GCF_900634415.1). NCBI lineage: Eukaryota > Metazoa > Chordata > Actinopteri > Perciformes > Bovichtidae > Cottoperca > Cottoperca gobio. Next base: position 12,788,847 of record NC_041362.1, on the reverse strand, counting down.
TCTAATCCTAGACTCTACCATCGACTCTACCTTCTTAGGATTTAAAGTGCAAAAGGATTAAGCAACGTTTAGAGACACCTGTCATATGTTCTGTATACAGTGTGAGCAGGTGGTCAGTTTTCTGGCTAGGTGTTTGTTTAGCAAGCTGTAAGATACCGGTTCATTATGCAAGTGTAGCTTTTCAACCTCATCCCACACACACACACACACACACACACACACACACACACACACCCACACACACACACACACACACAGATACATGTGCATTGTATTGACAAATACATATTTAACCAAGAGGACTCCCATGTAAAGTTAACAGGTACACAGACACAAATGCTCACAGCACAGTGAATTACAGTACGTACAGTGACAAGAAACACTGTGATTCACGAATTGATGAACACGTTATTATGAGCATGTGTGTGTTAAACTCCCGGGCATGTTTTCCTATTGCATCTGTGTGTGATAATACTGTATGTGTGTGATATAGTGTGGGCAGAGGCTGATGTATCACAGCGGTAAAAGGTCAGAACTGTGTATATGTGTTGTGTGTGTGGTATTTCCAGGCAGACGTGGGCTCCCCCGGTGTGCTTTTTTTGGGACAGACCACAAAGTGGTATGTGTGTGTCTCTATATGAGTGAGAGTGTGTGAACTTTACCAGGAGTGAAAGGAAAGACCCCTGTGTATACAGAGAAAAGAGATCAAAGACTCTGGCTCTCCTGACCAGAGGAGGGCTGGCCCAGATCAATCCAACACTGGGGGTGTGGGGGTGTGTGTGTGTGTGTGTGTGTGTGTGTGTGTGTGTGTGTGTGTGTGTGTTTTAGTATGCACACAAGAGTGTGACAAAGAGAAAGAGAAATAAAAAGAAGATGAGAGAGGGAGAACCTGACAGAGAGGGAGAAAGAATCAAGCATGCATGTTCTAGTTTCTGATTAAATGTAGTGTTGTCGGCCACAACACATATCTTTAACTGTTCATGTCAACATGTGGATGTAAAAAACTGCAAGATCCTTTATTCCAAGCAAGGAAATATTTTAAGAAATATTGTTGTTATTGTAATAATAAAGAGTTCTTTCTTCGATTTTGAATTAAAATAGAAAAATAAAAATCTATTTGAATGACGGGTAATTAAGTCAACAATTTCCAGCAGCGACAACACAATTCTACTTTTCACTGAAATGATATCAGAGGTGATTTAGGCGAATGTCAGTCTGTTCCTAAAAAGTTAAGCAAAATCAGGAAGTGTGCTTTAGGTCGGAATATTAATATAATCTTTTGAAGTGGGCCCAATTCTACTGTCCATAAAATGTGATGTCGAACGCAACATGATAGATGTTTATAAACAATTCTCCTCATTCTGAACAGTCTTTGCATTTGTGCAATGTACTGTGCTGTATTCAAGCTGCTGACTCTTGCATAAGTGCTTGACTCGTAGTTGCGGAATAAGTTTCTTTAAAGATATATGGAAATGTCCCGCCTGGTTTTAAAATGGAAACATGGAGACATAAACTCACGCTGCAATGGAGAGATTGGCAGCAGACAGTGGGCTGACTTCAGCCACCTCCTTGGCTTTCTGCAGGGCGATCTTCTTACTAGCAGCTTCCTCTTCCTCCTGTTCATCCTGCGGAGAGAGACGGTAGGAAGGAAATCAAAAGCAAGAGAAGAATGACGTTGGAACAGTGCGTATGAGCATAACAAAAAAATATTAGGAAAATAGTTGGGTAGAAGTAGATAACTCTTGTGTTTTTTAACACTCGGGAAAGAAGTGGTACTGAGATCTGAAATAAAATTGGAACTTTGTGTACCTTGGTCAGTTCCTGTGCGTTGGCTAAATTGTCCACAGCGATAGCCAAGAACACATTCAGCAGAGTGTCTGAACACATAGTTAAAGGAAATCAAGCATGTAGGCGTTTGTTTGTCTGGATACAGCATGCACCTGCAGTAATTCACCAGAAGATCAGTTGGATCTCACAACAACCAACGTCATATCATCCATGCTACAATAACACCCCAGTAAGTTCCTGGTTGGACTGAGTGGTGTAAAAGACAAAACATATGTGGATTACAGAAGTGAATAAAATAAATACTAAGACAAAAGTGTCAATATTTACATATGCATCTGAATGTGAATGACGTATTCAGACTAAAGTGAGTTACTAAACTAACATTTTAACGTGTTTAAAAGTGTTTTGTGTCTCCTTTTGCATTTTCACTGTCAAGGGATACAGTTGCCGAAAAGTGTGAGCACGATGAAGAAGACAGAGAAGGCCATGCCCTTGTTGACTCCACCCTGAGACTCGATTCCATCGTACATCACCATGTTCCAGTCCTCGCCGGTCAGGATCTAGCACACACACACATTCAAATAGTGGGACGATGCCATATTCACTCCAAGCACATGTCGCTATTTGATGATTAATTATGCTTTGATATAAACACACATACGCAACATATATTCATCTAAAATAGTTTAAAAAACACATACATATATATAGTCAAACACTATATTAGCTATAGTCAAAACACAGTCACCCTCACACACAAACACACACGTAGACACGCTTTAACACAATTATACTTTTCACTGATGACATTTAGGAATTGAAAAATAGCATTCTACATTTTAGATTTCTTCCTGGTGTTTAAATCCTGTACAGCCCTTTAACCCTTTTAGTCCTAATCTAACCCTCGTCTTCCCTCCACCAGCCCCCCCCCCCCCTTCCTCCTCTTTACACCATCTCCTCTGCTCACCTGGAACACTGTCATTATTGCTGCGGGAAAGGTATCAAAGTTGGTCGGAGGAGTGCCAGTTTCAAAATTAAACCTAAGCAGGAGGAACAAAGCAAATGGGTAGGAGAGATAGAAAAAAACAAGTGTGAGGGTAAAATTACAGACGCAGTCCTACAAGTACGACACGTTTTTTCGTTTTTATTTTCTGAAAAACTACTCAAAAACAATTACTTAACCAAACTGGCAATTAACAAAAAACAATGTCTTAGTGGAATAAGGAGAGGAGTAGAGAGAGACACAGAGAGAGAAGCAGTTGTAAAGGAAAACAGCACTGACTGTCCTCCGAAGAGCTGCATGCCCAGCAGGGCAAAGACAACTATGAAGAGGAAGAGCAGGAAGAGCAAGCTGATGATGGACTTCATGGAGTTGAGCAGTGATACGACGAGGTTACGCAAAGATGCCCAGTACCTGGCGAAAACAGACAAAAAGTGTGTTTAATTGAGGGCAATGTTATGTCCTATATACTGTATGCCTATGAGAAATATAATAATAACTATAGTAGAGTAGACTCACTTGGTAACTTTGAAAATCCTTAATAACCTGAGAGCTCGTAGCACACTGATGCCAAACGATGTGCCCGGCTGGATGATGGACCACAGCACTTCAAATATACTACCACATATCACCTAACACAAATACAAACATACGCAAGCAAGTTATTCATCATGATGAGCAACACAGTGCACACAAGCGCAGATCATCACTGTATTCTTGTATGAGCTTAATGTTATCATATGTGTGCACCTAGTTGCACCCGCTTATGAGTTTGTGCGTGTGTGTGTGTGCGTGTGTGTTTGTATGTTTCTTGGGACTCACAATGCAGTCGAAGCAGTTGAAGGAGGAGTTGAGGTAGGCCTGCTTGCCCAGGCCGTACATCTTTATAAACATCTCCGTCAAGAATATCCCCAGGAAGATTAGTTCAGCAAAATCTACATGAAGGGAAGAAGAATGTCACTGTTTCGTGATAAATGTATTGCTAAGCATGCATTTCAAATACATCAAGGCATTCGATGATTTGTGTTTGTTACAAAGCCTGTCATTTGCATTAAAATATTTTAAAAGTCTTAATTATTTGTATTCTAAATGAGCAAACATACGTTTTATATCATCCACAAAGCTCAGACTCGCGATGTGTTGTATTTATAGTTTTTATTCCAATGCATCTTCTGGTTTCTATATTTTGATCTCTTTATAACTGGCTTATTTGTAATGTGTTAGTCATTTCATCCCATTTGTGCGTCTATGTACGTCTGTATGTTACATGTATATTTACAAATATACATGTGCAAGAGGAAGACATAGTGTGTTAGACGTGCGTGTGTTAGCTGGTTGGGTCAGCTCTTATTCACGGATTTAGTCACATTTACTTAAGTATTTGCCGCCCCCCCCCCACTCACACTCCTACTCACATAGAAACTCTGACAGACGGTCTGGCTGGTCATAGTGCACGACAGCCACACACATAGTGTTGAGGCCCACCAAACACAGTACGGTCCAGTAGAAGGCCTGGGACTTAACAGCGTGTCGGATGAGGAAGCGTAGCCGTCGCTCCCGCCGCTTGAAATCTGATCCTTCGAGTTTGGAGCTCTTCAAGCTGGCGCGGGCAAAAGGTGACCCTGAAACGATAAGCAAGGCAAATGGTTCAGTGTTTGCTAAACAGTGAAGTGAACAGTGGTTTATTGGCACGATTGTGTTCGCATCTTGGAAAAGCAAAACTGCACACATTGTACGATGTCGTCTGCTTCCCTGATTTGTGACTTAAACACAATCAGAGGTACAATAACTGATAAGATTATACACTAGTCCCGATGTTCCCGTAGTATGTTGGAGAGTGGAGAGAGGAATAACAGCTTAAACCTGGATTCTCATTTTAAAAGATGATGATGTCTGTTGCAGTGTCCAAATTGCCTGATGTTCATGACGCAACATATACTACATAGAACAGGGGTCACTAACTGGCGGACCGCGGTCCGAGTCAATAAATTATTGAGGGATTTTCAATTTTAACGGGGCGCTTCTATTTTAACCGGCGCAGCTTTTCTCGTATTTACGGCACTGGTTTAGCGGTTCAGCAAACTCACAGACCAATTGCATGCGAGTTAAGCCATCCCATGTGATACTACTCGGCCAATCAAATCTGTGCATTCCAGGCGGGAAACATTGCGACTCTGAATACAGACAGATGAGAGGCGAGAGGCGAGAGGCGCGTGACAGACGGAAAGACGAGTTAGTGATACAGAGAGAGAAAACGGAGAAAGAGAGAGAAACACAGACGAAGAGACGAGTGAGCGGCAGACAGGGAGAGAACAATAACTACTCGTGGCGCTCTCCAAGAAGAGAAAAGTCAACAGAGATTTCAACCCAGGATGGACTCATTCATGTCCATCCTTCCCACTGGAGCACAACACCAGCTGTCTCATATGCTCAGAGACCGTGGTGCTCATTAACAGTGGTGATGTGAAACGCCACTATGAGACAAAGCACAACGTTTTTTGCCCAAACAAACCCACTCAAGTCTGAACTGAGGGCACAGAAAATAAGCACTCAGAGCCCAATATGATTTTGATTTGTGACAAAATAAAGCAAATAGGCCACCTGTCAGCATCATCAGCCACAGAGAACAGTTTAACCCAGGATGTGCTTGCCTGGGTTAAACTGTTCAATTAAGATGTGTTGAGACTGATTTATTCTAACATTGGCTCTGACAGTTAAAGAAAAAGGGAAACTCAAGCTGCTGCTACACTTTATTTTATTGTTCTAAGATTAAGTACTTTATTTTAAGATGCATAATTTTTCAAAAGCTGTTTTATTTATTTTCTCAATTGTATTTTTATACGCAGCCCGAGAAGAACATTATACATATCTACAGTAATATATATATATATATATATATATATCTATATATATATATCTCTATCTATATATATATATATATATATCTCTGTATAGTTCAATGTTAAGTGACAAACATTAAATATTGTCTAAATGTTTTTAAACTGTACTTTCTTTATTAGATTTGACAGTCAGTTGTTGATAACGTACAGACGTTGATACAGCTACTAGGCTGCTTCCATATATCTCACACTAATTCATAACGCACGTTAGACATTATGATGCTCCGGACCTTTGCTCGCGGAAACTTTCTCTAACTGGACCTCTTAGAATTTTAGTTGAATACCCCTGTTATAGAAGATAAAATATATCTGTGTCTTGTGAGAAAACAGGCAGAATTGTTTAGCCTGGGAAGGCTGGAGGACAGAAGTATGAAGGGGAAAAGAAAGGTGGAAAGATGAGGTGGGTCGAGGAAAGGGGAAAAAAGCAACACGAGGAGAGAAGTACTGAGCGGCAGAGGAGAGGAGAGGGAAGGAGAGGAGGATCAGGTAATGCTGATATGCAAGATAAGATAGCATCTCTATGTACCTGTGGTTTGCCTTTGAGTGTGTGTGTGTGTGTGTGTGTGTGTGTGTGTGTGTGTGTGTGTGTGTGTGTGTGTGACAGAGAGTGTGTATCTTACCTACTGCCAGATCTCCCTCCCCTTCCTCTGGGTTTAGCAGCTCAGCTTTGCTCTTGTGGTTCTTTGTGGCTCTTCTACGGGAGCCTGTAATAGAATAAAAAGCATATGTGTTTCAAATATAACACAACAGTACTGATGTGTTTTATTTATAAGTGTCATTTTGTTTTTGAATCACAGTCGTGCATGCATAAACACAGCACAAAGAAATCCGCAAATTCATACCATCATATTCATTTTCATTGTCATCGTCCGCCAAGATGACCTCTTCTACAAAACACACGTGAACAAAAATGTTAATATACCACATTAAGTTTGTTTGATGACTTCCACAGTATCTATCAATCTTTTGTTATCATGAAATGCCATTTCACATTTGAATTAAAACTAGAAATAAAGTCTCTGGCCTGCACCTGTGCTTGCTACTCATCCCTCCATCCTTTGTATTTTAGCTTCCTTGTTTTTATGTAGATTGTCTTTTCAAGAAGATCAAAGGTCTGTCCTTTCTATCTTCCGCTCTATCCCCTCCTTCCAACATCCAAACCTCCATTCCTCTTATCTTGTCTACATCTTCCCTGCCCTCAGCAGATGGGTCGGAGTAAAAAGACAAAAGAGATAAAGAGAACTACGGACAAGCAGCCTTTCTCTATCCGAGCATCAAATAAGTGTCTTCAATCCCAGCCACAGCAATGTACATCAAAGCTGTCCACATATATTTAACTGTACAAGTGCACTGGCTATAATTGAAGTTTGTTTGTACTACATTCTGAGGAGAGCTACGGCTACATTGTACCTCCCCAGAAACTGATAATCTACGCTTCATGTTTGTTTGATTTGGAATCATGATTTAAGTCAAGGTGTCAGTGTGCGTCAAACTATAGTACTTATAGCTCCAAAGATAATTATTCTCGCAAATAAAATACAATTGAAATGGTTAATTATGACCCCAGATGCAGCTGCTTCACAGTAAAATCCACCAAAGTGTCTTTGTTTGTAGACTTTTACGGTGAAGCACCAGCAGAAAGTGTTGAGTTTGCTTTAATAATGTACATATATCACACCCACCTGGCTCCAACCTTTTATTTGAATGTATGAAAACTATTATGACAAAGGACAAATTATTGAACATGTGGGGGACAAAATGTCCTAAGATACAATACAACTAGTTTATTTATTTCTTTGCTATGTATTCTTATGTTTATCATTTGTCTTTGTCTGTGAACTTGCAGCACATTGTACGTACCAGCTTTGCAGATCCACTCCAGATAACCATTGAGTTCCCTTTCAATCTGCTGCTGTCTTCTGAGCTTCATGAACTCACTCCTGTTCTCCACACGCTCTCTCTCTTTGGCAAACTCCCTGCAGGGACACACACGCGCGCACGCACACACACACACACACACACACACACACACTTAGACACTATGCACGTACCTTGTATTTTTATTGTTACATAAAAACAATAAAATACAAGCATTTTGAAATTAATTTCAAAATCTATTGAACCACTCATGAAAAATGACGTTTAAACAACATTTTACAATATATTTGTCACAAGCACCCTCTCACAGACAGCACACACACATACTTACCCTGACAATACACCCAGCACCAGGTTGAGCATGAAGAAGGAGCCGATGATGATGAGGGGGATGAAGTACATCCAGTTCCATGCACTCCCTGAGGCATCGTTGCTCTGGAAACACAACACACACACACACACACACACACACACACACACACACACACACACACACACACACACACACACACACACACACACACACACACACACACACACGTACGCACAGTAATTAATGTCTTGATGTAGTGAAATTTGCCACAACTCATAATGACTAAAGATTTGATCGACTGAGACTCTTGCGAGATTCTTGCGACTTCAGACGCTGTAGAATAAATCTGTGAAAGGTACAACGGGTACAGCTGCATTAATCAACTGCAATATGCACATGACTCGGTCTGTCTGCGCTGAACTTAAGGCTTTGCTAAAGTCTGTCTCGGCACTAGTGCACTTAAGAAAATACCTGTGCCAATTATTACGCCTGCTTGTCATATCAGGGTGCCTGTGTTAGCGTCCAGTTACTGCACACACGGTATGCGTCTCACTCCCAAAAGCTAATCATATAAAACATCATACTAGAAAATCTGTCTTAAAGTCATCATTAAATGTCCAAACAATGTGGCCATTTAAAAAAAATGGAGGTCAGTGCACTTAAAAGGGCTGTCCACCGCCGTTGGAAATATAAACAACAGCAGGGCTGACATGATTTTGCTTTAAGTCATCTCAATAAGTAAATGCATATCTGCCACTCTATTTAGCTGCTCAGTGCAGAGTAAATAATGTATAACAAATGTTTTGGTCTCTCCCTCGCTGTCTCTACCATCCTACTGTCAAGACTCTCCTTCCATTTTCTTGACTGACTCTTTGTTGTTTTTCTCCTTTTGCATCCTTCTTTGGGAAACATTTATCCTGCTTCCTCTTTATTTAATTCATTCTGATGTTTGTTCCTTCCTTCCTTCTCTCCTCCCTTACTTTTTCTTTGCAATCTTTCCATTCCGCCTCACTTTCTCTGATCAGCCTCAGCCACTGATTCATTTTAACCCTTTCCACCTCCAGACCCCCTCTTCCCTCTCCCCCTTTGCGCTCTCTTTCTCATATCCTCCCTGTCTAACTTCCCCTGTCTCCTCCTTCCCTCGTCTTTCCTTCTTCCTGCGTGTAAGCTGGCGTTGCTGCTGTGAACCCAATGTACCGCAGACCCTTTTTTCTACCATTAAACTTTTATCGCTCCCCTCCCCAGCAGCTGCAAGAATAACTTGGGCTGAACAGGCCCTTTTAAATATAGAGCAGCACCGGGAAGGAGGGACACACGGAGAGAGATGCAGAGTGAGAGGGAAAGAGAGGAAGGAAGGAAATTAAGGGAGGAGACGGAGCTAAGAGAGAGAAAAAAATTAAATAAAAGGAGCAGTGAGAGGAGATGGGGAAACAACTGACAGCAGGGAACTATTCGGTCTTGAGTGATGACACTGTTCAAGACCTGGCACCTACTTCATGAGTAGACTCAGTGAGCACAGGTAAACTCACTGGACGTTTTGACACTTGAATAGTATTTATTGTAAATAATCGTGGATGGTTTTGTTGTGCATCATGAAACTATTATCATCACTGTTGAGAATATTGCACATGTTGGACGAACATAAGACCAAAGTAAGGCTACATTTGACCAGACATTTCATTTTTCAATTTTTCTTGTGGCAGTTTTATCGACACAAAATGGCCGCCTAATACGAGAATAATGGATTTGCAAATGCCAAACTAAGGCATAGTCCCTAAAAACAAGGTCTGCATGGCAAACAAAGTGATACTGTATGATTTCCACTCTGAATCTAATCAATTGGCGGAGGTGGTGCAGCCCATCCATGACTAGGACTGATGGGTTTCACATTCTAGATCATCATCCTCTTCATCCTCTTCACCTTAATGATCCTCTCTATTGTCACCGAGACCTACTACACCTGAAACACTCAACTGATTGACTTGATACTCGGTATTCCTAAAGTCCGTTCAACAGTAACTGGTTCCTTTGCATAGCGTTTATACTTGCATGCACACTAATAAAAAGTATGCACACTATTATTCACAATATGACAATATTACCGATTTGATATGGGTCATATAAACAGCATATTCCGTTTGGATATTTAGTTTGTACATAAACCAACTAAGGCTGGGGTAGAGATCAATGCTGGTCGTAAGGAGAAACACATCTTAAACATTATGAAAGAAACCTTTCGAGCAGGTTGTTGAAGGAATGAAAGAAGTCTAATCGGAGTATGCACGGCTGCAAGTGAATTAAAAGTAATATTAGTGGAACACTCATTTTCATTAGCCATGTAAACAGCTTCGTAGAAACGGAATATTGTGTACATGTAGTCACTGAATGTGTACATGTGTTCCAAACACTGTTCAGCAGTACATACGTAGTATAGCAGGTCAGTCCAGCCCTCCATGGTGATACACTGGAAGACGGTGAGGATAGCAAACAGGATGTTGTCAAACTGGGTGATGCCGTAGTTTGGTCCCAGCCAGTACTGTCGACACATGGTGCCCTCTGGACACAGCCGTGACGGAAGCTCTGTCCCACATGGATGCTCTTCTCGGATCTCACCTGGACATGGATGAAAGTGGGGAGAAGTTTTAAAACAAAAGGTAGGCATATGAAAATATGTAGTTTGTTTAGTAGGAATTGTGAGTGCTATCCATTTGCTCAAAATAGGATTTTGCCCCTTCATTTCTGGAATTATATATGTGAAGGAAAAGGCTACAAAAGAAGTGCTATAGACCAGCGGTCCCCAACCTTTTTTATGCCACGGACCGGTTTCATGTAAGACAATATGTTCGCGGGCCGGGGGGGGATAAATAAATAATACGGCGAAATAAATATGACGAAATAAAAAGATACGACCGGCATAAAAACAAATATAAAGTGCATAAAGAGCCGGTCCAATATAGGGGTATACATTCTTCACCAATAGTAAAAGGTTTCTTCTCTTAGCAATACGGTTAGTCACTAAGTATGACGCTCTCAGTGCACTCGCATGTGTTGATGTGGTGACCATCAGTAATTGTTTATGTGCTTCTTGTTCATGTTTTTTTTCTTTAAAACAACTCCAAGGGCTTATCTTTTAACGCCGGGTGCCGGCGAAGCCGCTATGAAGGCTTCGTTGCCTCATGTGCGAGCCTGTATATTCTGCAGAGCAGTGCATGAGAATCACCTGTAGCGATAAACACATATCTTAAGTGACTCCTGATGTTGTCTTTTAAATGCCTCCTCATTGGGTCTTTTCCCTTTTTCCAAAAAAGCTCTTTAAAGACCGGTACCGGTCCACGGACCGGTGGTTGGTGGTTACCACTGCTATAGACGACAAAAATATTAATTACACAGCAAAAAAGGCTAACTAATTGAATATATAGACATTTGAGATGTATCATAAATGCTCAATGGACCAACAAACAACAAGTTCAACAGTTTTTACTCTTTGTAGATGGCATATTATTTTTATAATAATTTCAACTCCATATAGGGGAAAGAGGCAAATTATGCAGATATTAGCAAAGTATTAACACAACATCTGTGGAAACAAACATACAAATACAAATGCAAGTACTGCAAACTATTTAATGCCAAAGATGTTATTTTGCTAAACTAAATTGCATTTCTAATTTTAGCACTGGGACTATTTATAGGTCTTCATTGGGGCAAACAGTTAGCAAATTAAATAGCACTATTGGCAAAAACACACACACACACACACACACACACACACACACACACACACACACACACACACACACACACACACACACACACACACACACACACACACACACACACACACACACACACACACACACACACACACTTCTTTACCTGTGTGATTGTCAAAGCAGGTTGTGTGGAATTTGCCCATGTAGAACTCCAGGCCGATGATGGCGAACATGAGGATGGCGAAGAAAAGAAGCAGGCCTATTTGCAGCAGAGGAATCATGGCCTTCATGATGGATTTGAGCACCACCTGTAAGCCTGGAGGACACAGTGTATACAGTGTTTATAAAAATTATTAATATACATCATACATTTTTATTTCAATGCGTTTTCAACAATTACAAGTAGATGCAGGGACGGTTACAACCTGCTTCCTCCTCCTAATTCTTACTAGCAGTTCAAATTAAAATAAAAAATCCCTTCATGTCCTCCACTGCCAGCTTGTCCTGTTTAATGTAAGCTGGCGTAATGAAAGCAATACATATGATAAGTCAGTTTATGACTATATCACATACTTATTTTGCTGCACCCATTGGAAGAGGCAGCCTGTTACCTGGTACACACTACAGGATGTAATGGAGGGATTGAACGTCAGTATGCTACACGTTTAGTTTGGGTAAAAGGAGGTATGTTGAGGTATTCTTTAGTTTTCTAACAAAGAAACAAAAATGAAACATTTTGCATGTGAAACGTTATTTTCGTGGAAACCGATCCCACTCCTCAAATGTATATCACATATTGGAATAACACTCTAATTTGGTTTTCACAGGAAGCTTAGTGACTTTTATGATGAGTAAGCCTTGGTTTGCCTGTTCAGCCCTGTAGTGGAGTCCACGCTATTAATAACACTGCAGTGGTGCTGGAACGCCACTGCCGCTATAACATTTATAAAAAAAAAAACAAAAAAAAAGGAGCAGAGAGTGCATAGAAGAACCACTTTTGTTGGAACACTTTGGGTGCATTATGCAGAGCACAGAAGCTGCATAAAACCTTGACACAAAATGCTTCTCCGTGCTATTTTTGAACCACCAATAAAATCAGAAACTATTTAACTATTTAATTTTTCAACTAAGGAAAAACAAAGAAGCTGTTTGGGAACCTAATTAGTTTTTTTTTCTAATACCAAATAAAGAGTTTTGACTTACTGGGAATACCGGACACCAGTTTGAGGGGCCTCAATACACGCACAGCCCTGAGGGTCCGCAAGTCGAAATCTGAACCCACAGTGGACAGGATCCTAAAGGGACGGACACAAATGCACAAAAGTGAGCAAAGGCAATCAATATTTAAGCTAGTCGAGCTTGTCACTGTCAGTCAGCCTCACTTATAGACACACACTTTCACAAACACGCACACACTTTAACGCAGTTAAAATGCCAGGTCATTACAAGAAACTGGGTGAGCACTGTATGTAAATCCTGTAAGAGCTGAGCTGATCAATACAGCTGACAAGTGAAGTAGGACAGTGAAGTGTATCAGGACGAGAAAGGGATGGGCTGAAGGGACTGTGTTTTCAAACGGGATGACAGAGGGACTACAAAATGAAAAAGGAGAGATGGAGTGATGGGGATGAGAGGGAGGATGAGAGGACAAAGAGGGAGGGAGAAAGTCAGAGGCATGGAGAGATAGAGCGAGAGAGAGAGATAGAGCGAGAGAGAGAGAGAGAGAGAGAGAGAGAGAGAGAGAGAGAGAGAGAGAAAGGCAGCGAGAGAGAGAGAGGGAGAGAGAGAGAGAAAGGCAGTGAGAGAGAGAGAGAGAGAGAGAGAGAGAGAGAGAGAGAGAAAGGCAGTGAGAGAGAGAGAGAGAGAGAGAGAGAGAGAGAGAGGAGAGAGAGAGAGAGAGAAAGGCAGTGAGAGAGAGAAAGGCAGTGGAGAGAGAGAAAGGCAGGAGAGAGAAGCGCAGAGAGAGAGAGAGAGAGAGAGAGAGAGAGAGAGAGAGAGAGAGAGGGAGAGAGAGAGAGCACTGGCAGATGGTGAGAATCAAAGATGCTGACTTGCTGACGTTTGAAATGCTTCTCTTCGAGCCGTCGCCAGGCTGCAGAGTAACCGTGTTGTGGTGTGTGTATCACCGCGCATCATCTGAATAAAGACTTGTTAACAGCATGTGTGTGTATGTGTGTGCTTCAGACTTCCATTCAGTCCCCTCGTCTGACGCTCACTGTGAATCATTGCTCTCTCTCTCTCTCACACTTCTTACCCCCATACTGGTCACGCGTGCTCGCTCAGACTACAACCATCTTCAAACTCAGACTTCACATTGATCTCAACAACACACCTGTAAACCTTTGTTGTTTTGTGGCCAGCCTTGTTAAGGTAAGAATAAATCAATCATCACAAGGTGAAGATATATGGATTATTGGGGATGCAATACAAAGAAACACCGATAATAACGATGATGTTAATAACGTTGATGATAATGATAATGATGGTAACAGTTTCTAAACAGCATCATCTGCCGTCACAAACAGTGTCAAGCCGAGGCAGTTCCTCATTCACACCGTCTCCACGGTTACAGGGTCCTTTCTCATTCATAAGTGTTTCCATGGCAACAGGGACCTTGGCTCATTGATAGAATCTCTGTATCACCTTGGTAACAGGGCCAAGGGAGGAGCCTGATTGATTGTTTTTTCTTTCTTTCTCCTCTCTACTCTCTATAATGTAAATGTATCACACTTCATACAGACAAACACACATGTACACACACACAAGTACAGAAAAAGACACATAGATGACAAAAGCACACACAGACACACATCTGCACAACAAACAGGCACTGGTTGAAGATCAAACATATTGAGTGAGAATAATTTTATTCACATATGCATACTAGAAAGTAGGTCATTTGGAATAACCGATGGGAAACAATTTCTTACTCGTCAGGGACCGAAATGCTGCCTACCATACATCTTGTGCACTTGAACTAAACACACTCACAGGTACACGCACCTGCACTATATGAAGAGGCACACAGATGATTCAGGAGAATCACATTAAGCAATATTACACAATATCCCCAACGACCCATTCTCGCGGGACACCATCATACAAACATCATCTTTTTTGCCTGATCTCTCCGCCTGCTTTCCTGCTGACTTTAGCTAAATGTGGCTAATTATCTCTGACCAAATCGCTTCATCTCTTCTCCAAACTCTCCACGTTTCTTGTCTCCTTGCCTTCCTATATAGCCATGATTCAACTATTTCATACTTAATGTATCTGCATAATTCTAAATTATCTTTTTTATACCCTGCCTTAATTACTAAGATTGTATCAATATCATATTATTCCTTTTAATGACATTTTAATAAACATCATGTTACATCAAAGACCATGAAAGGTGAAGATGTCACAGACACAGCATCATATCAGAAGTCCATACAGTAAAAGTCTAATCAACGACAGAACTGAAGGTCCATGTCCTAAACAGTATTTAATTATAAACATGACAGCTGTTTTTCACAATATCCTCAAAACACAATTTCGAGAGTAAATAATATCTTCATATACAATCACAAGAACCTGAACAAGGGTACAAGAAGGAGGAACGGAGGGGAGGATGCAAGGCGAGACTGGCTGTAAACTAAGGGTAATTGGACTAATAATCAATAGAGGGCATAAAAAACAACTAGCTTATTCCCAGAGCCAAATCACTCAGGCAATTTACTACAAGAGATAGGTCAACACACACACACACACACACACACACACACACACACACACACACACACACACACACACACACTTGGGCACAGAAACAAGGGTGCACACAACTATGCTGACATCCAACAAGGTTGTGGAATGAATTGCTAACCTGTTCAGGCATGTTTAGTGCCATTTGTGTGTTTGTCTTCGTATGTGTCGCAGTAGGATTGAGAAAGAAATGTTTGAAGTGGAAATATGTGTGTGCGTGCATTGGTCAGTGTGTTATCAAAGGTTTCGTCCAGGGGTGGGAAGAAAGGCCAAGTAGCCTTTCATCTTCAAAGAGCAGCACTGCTAAAAAAAAACACAACCCCCATTCATTGAGAGCACAACAAAGAATGTGTGTGTTAATGTGTGTGTGTGTGTGTGTGTGTGTGTGTGTGTGTGTCAAATGTATTGACTTCAGTCCGTGTACATAATGCATCATGGGAATATACAGTATGTGTGCTGTAAGTGCTGCAGCATATTCTCTGTCTGTACATCTTGCTGCAGCTTCCTGCTTTACTGCGAAACGACAACACATCTAGTTGATACACACCACTGTACGACTGTTAATTACATTACAAAATACATATATTGTGTGATTCTGTGTCATTCCCATTGACTTTTCAGAGGGATTTGTTACTTCTCGGAAGATTTCTTGCCCCAGACATTCTGACAAATTATTTTAGGGCACTTGGCAGTCATCTGATGATAAAAGGGTTGAACAATATGGAAAAAACATCTAATTGTGACATTTTGACTGATATTGCAATTGTGATATGATTCACGATATTGGAGGGAATGATCATCTTTGCATAATTTTTATAATTTTCATTGAATTTTCTTTAATGAAGTCTGTAGAATAATATTTGTAGCCTGGGACATCTCTGCAGCACCACCATACGTAAGGATATTTGCGATTTTGATACAATTCTGACTACTTGCTTTAGCTCTAATTGATAACACTATCAATGTTATTTTGGTTTCATGTCTATTAGCAACAAGTGCTGGTGGAACAACGATCACACTGAGGCCAGCAGACATCTCACATCTACCAACATACGTATTGATGCTGAGAGGGAGGAAGAGAGATCAAGAAGATAGCTTCCATTTATTGTCCGGAGGAATGTTAGAAACAACAACCATGATGGATGATCTCCATGTCATGGCCTAAAGAGAGTCTAAAGAGTCTTCTTTGGCTGCATTGTTAATATGTTCAAAGTGATGAAAGCATTGAGAGTCTAAAGAGTCTTAATTTATACAGCAATGCCCGTGTTTGTTACTAAATCAGGAAGTGTTTTGCAGTCACAATTTTAGAGGTACGTTGTCATTTAAAAAAGTCGTCTTTACTCTCATCTGGACATGAACTGTAAGAAAATGTACTGCTTGCATGTTGGATCGACATCTCCACGACAACACCAGCAGTGCCTGTGCCTACAGTAGACACCGATTATTTAACTGCTGTGTCATGCTTGCTCAGAGGGTTTCACTGTCAAAACATAAGATGTCCTATTATAAAACACAGCGGGGGGGGGGATTATGTGAGACCAGAAGTTTTAGGAACTGCCTCGCTTCCTTGTGCTCTACCGCTCCTTCCTCTCCTTCCTCCTCTCTGCATCGCGCTACTTCCTGCTGTCTCGCTGACACTCGTCTTCTCACTCCTCTTCTCTCCTACAGTCACTCTGTTGTGCCACGCTGAGATGAGCTTGGCTTCGTGATTGCTCATATCAAAGCATAATGACATAATGCCAGACAGTATGTGTGAGTGAGAGAGGTGGGCAGAGGGGGGCAATCATCAGTTTCGCTGGTGCTTTGTCAGCAAATATGCGCAAGGTTTATGTAACCCATGAAGCTCTCCAAATCACCACATGCCGCACACAAACATGCAATGACCTCAACATATTAATCCCTGCCATTTCACCTCTAAACTGAGTCCATACAATCTCTAATGTTCATATTTTAGTTGTAGTATTTTAGCATTTTTATTGTATTCTAATTAATTCTTCATATTGTGTATTGTATATGTAGTCTGTGTAACGTTACGTTCGTTTGTTTATTTGACAAAATCCAAAGTGGCATATTCGTGTCGTCTTCCCGGTGGCAGAGCCGGCACTCGGCAGCCGCCTCCGTCAGACAGAGCCCCAGTCAGCGCCTTAAGAGAATTGAGCTCAGCCAGAACAAGCCCCAGCGCCAGTAGTCACAGCGGGAGTCTGCAGTTCCTGAACTCCAGCTATCTGCTAACTGAAGTTTCCCGAGGCTGCCGACAGCTTTACACTCAGTGAAACAGCCTCCTGGCAGCTGTGAGGACGAAGCGAGGTGGTGCAGGCGGTTTTCTCATTTCTGTCACTTTGAATGTAATCCAGTAAACAAACTATAAAACAGACACGGAACATGGCTGTAATATTTAGAAAATACATCCATTGTCAGGATGTCTCCCTGTGTACTGAGGGCAGAGTGCAGCTACACTGACTCACTATCACCTCTAGAGGAACAAGTGGTATTACAAGACAGGACGGAGCGCAGCTAGCTGTTAGCATGCTAACTTCAGTAGATATCTCTGCGACACAACACAGAGACGTGTTTGACATAACATCACCACTGTTACCTCTTCACATTCTGTACATAATGTTAGTTCATTGTTTTAATGTTTTTAGTTTAAATTCAGGCAGATCTTACACATTGAACCTTTGAGATGTGCTGCAGCAAATTTGAGAAAATCAGTTTTGTGGTTCAGTTAACAGAGTACTCTTACATCACCAATAAGATAATCACGAGCATTTAATGCAGATTTTCCTCTCACTAACCAATCACTTATGCAATCACAGACATGTAAATCACATGAATCATTTAACTGCACCCGTACACCAGCATGTGACAGTTGTCAGCATATCATGTCAGGGACTGCAGTATTTACATAAGAGAGAAAGTGTCTTTAAAATGATGCAAAAATGGCCGGAAATACTATTTTCAGCCTCTCAAATAAGGAGATGTCCTGTTTTTTTCTGCCTTATGTCATATTAAACTGAATCACTTTTTCTTTAACAAGGCATTTAAAGAAATCACCTTGGACTTTGAGAAACAGAGATGGACATTTTGCATGATTAATCGATGATTCAAGAAGATAATCGCCAGATTAATCGATAACAAAACTATTTGTTAGTTGAGTTATTGTACTACAAACAATTGCTCTTCTTTTGGAGGGGAGAGTCTCCGTCCCTTGTTTGCTTTTTCTTCCTGCACTCCTTATTTGTCTCTTTCCATTCATTCACATTGCTTCTGTCTCCATTTGGCCACCAACACCTGTGAATTTTTGTACATCCTCTCTTCATACTTTCTATCCAATGTCTCTTCCCTCTGAGCCCCTCACCCCCTCTGTCTGTGTATGTTATGGTGACATTTGTTCACTACCCGGGCTGCCGGCTGCCTGCAGTTCTGCTCTGTGATCTGACTGCTGCCTTGCCCAGAATGGGGCCATTCATTAGGGCAAAGGAGCAGGGTAAGGACACTCACAAAAGCACACATACACATGTACAAAGACGAACTAAAGCACGTGACAAACTACTTCATTTTCTCCTGTTTTGAAGTTGAATCAGAAAAGAGAAAACCACATCTTATTCTGACCTTATGTTTTTACAAATGCATGTGCATCTTTGAGTGTTCATGCAGGTACATACAGTGCATGTGTGTGTGTGTGTGTGTGTGTGTGTGTGTGTGTGTGTGTGTGTGTGTGTGTGTGTGTGTGTGTGTGTGTGTTTGTGATAGGTGTGTGCTCTGCTCATGTGTATTTGCTTGCCACTCACCCTGTGAGCACCACCACAAAGTCCATGACGTTCCATCCATTCCTCAGGTAGGAGTTTTTGTGGAAGGCAAAACCAAGCGCCAGGATCTTTATTCCAGACTCAAAACAGAAGATCCCGATGAAGTACGGCTCTGTATCATCCTGAGGATAGAGAGATAGGGAGAGAGTAAAGGACGCGAGGGGGAAAAGAAGGGAGAAAGGAAGAGGAAGGTAGGTTAAGAGGGATGGAAAAAAGACCTATTAGTAGCTCGATCAGAATAAGCATTTTCCTAATTATGTGTCAACTCCCGTGTGGCTATCTACAGATGGTAGACACTTTGCATCTACGTTGTTATTTTTTCATAACTGCATACGCAGGTTTACATTTGAATATAAGATTAGCATATTTCTTTATCAATCTGTGTCTTCATTGTGTGTATATACTGTATATTCCTTTGGCATCTGTGAGGATAAGTATTGTTATATTGTATTGTAGTGCACAGAACATCTGGATCATTAAAACATTTTTACGGTGAAACAAATCTCTGTTTTAACTGTGTCTTCAAGTCCACTGAAGTAAAAATCAATAAGGAGTCAGAACTGTCACCTGGATTGAATCCTGTTTACATACGGCGCACATACTGTATCATGCCGGTTTCACTTACCAGGCGTTCGGACAGCGGCGTCTTGTCACCGTCAGGCAAATGTTGTTCCAGAGCCAAGACGATGCAGTTGGCAATGATGGTGGCGAGAATCATCCACTCAAATGGAGTAAGGAAGGTCAGTCAAGGAACAAACACTTTGAGACATAAATCTAAACAGATTCAAATACAGCTTCACATTTTTTTGTGCATAGTCATTGTATAATGTGCGTAATCTTTCTAACTTTCCAATATATTAGTCTCGAGTAAAGATTATTCAGCCGCTGTACCTGTCTTCACATGTCTGTTTGCATCATAACAATAGTACTTGCTTGAAAAGGCCTGCTGGCAGTCAGGGTTATAAATTAGCATGCACATAAGTCATTACTGTAAACAATCTCACATCCAGTGAATTTCTCAAGAAGAGATGACACAGATCTGCAATATAGATTCACTACTACGCTGTAATGTTTAGAAATGGATTACAATTGTCTAAATTCAGTGAAAGTTAATCAATGTTTTTTTTTTAATTAGTCAGTACTTCTGTGAGGGTGCAAAACAGACAGGGCTATGATTGTGCTGCTTCAATTGCAGTTTTGTCAACATTACAAGGACTGAGGAGTTTCTATCAACTATTCCTTAGTAACCAGAAAGCCAGAAGGTAGATTTAATAATGACAACTTAAATACAGCAGAACATGTGCCCTGGAGACAGGACATTAAAAGCACCCAAAAATATGAGACATATTTGCAACACCAATATCAAATAAAACACAGCTCCTCACTGAGGATAGTTATCAAGTGTTATTTCCTTACAGCACAAACATATGTGGCGAGTCAGACTCTAAAACTCTAAATGAAGTGACAAAAATCCCCAACAATTAACATAATGTCACCACTCTCATGTTAAAGGTCAGATTTAAGGTCATATGCATGTAATTCGAACGCGAGTGTAAGTGAGTCAGACAGACAGCAGGCCTTTAGCTCAAATGGACCGACGTCTGGCCTCTCACTGCTATTGCCGCCTGTTTACACACACAAACACACACACACATACACAGACCCACAAGCCATCATTATGAGTCAGTTAAATATGCTAAGTGTATGTTCTGGTAACACACCACCCACACAGACAAAAAAAAAAAAAACAAACACACACACGAACAGACGCAGGCTATATTAAAGTGTTAGTGTGTAATAGCGTGCCTGGACACTGAGTGAGATTTACTGTGACATCACCGTTTGGCTCTATGTACATAACATCCAAGGGCTAGTTCAGAGAGGGAGAGAGAAAGAGAGAGACAAATAAAAAGAAAGAGGGAGTGTGTCATTGTACATCTAATTGTGTTTGTCACAATCTCTCTCTCTCTCTCCAGCTCACACAACCACACACACACACACACACACACACACACACACACACACACACACACACACACACACACACGTGGTGTCTTCTTAAATCAATCCCCCAGTCTCGTTAAGGTCACAAGATGAATAGTTACATTTAAAAGAGAAGAGAGAGCGAGTGGAGTGAGACAGTGGCCGAGAAAAAGAATGCGAGAGCAAATGTGTGAAGGAGATTAATGAGTGAACAAGAGAAAAGGAAGAGGGAGGAACAGATAGACCAAGATAAAGAGACACATGAGAATATGGGGAAAAAAGAGGAGTTTGACTTATAATATTACGAATATATGTACATATTGGATATCTACAGCAAATAAAGTAGGAATACACATTGTGACTGTTCTTCCCAGCCACTTAAATAAATCCACTCTTTTCCTATTCTATTCTACTCTATTCTAGTCTTTCTCCTCTTCTTCACCTTTTTCCTACTCGCCTGCTTCCTTTGGGAGCAGCCATTCCCATGGTAGTGGGGGGAGGGGAAAAATTAAACGGCAAAGAACCAGAAAGGAAGAAGAGACTATTTATGGAACCATACATCATATGTGTGCATGTGTGAACCATATATGTTACATGCCTGTGTGTGCGTGTGTGTGCGCGTGTGTGTGTGTGTGTGTGTGTGTGTGTGAGAGTGTAGATCTCAGTATGTATTTGTTTGTTTGTTTTCTGCAGTCATGATTAGGGGAATTGAAAAGCTGATATAGCCTGGACAAAACCCACAAAATGTGTGTGTGTGTGAGCGTGTGATCATCTGTTTTAACGCTCTTTACTCACACGCACACATTACTAGAACACCCAGGGCACCACTCAATTAGCCTCCCTGCCCCTCAGCAATGCGCGTGTATAACTTTGAGTGTGCGTACATGTATATATAGTGTGTATATGCATATGTGTTGGTCTGGGAGAAGGAAGGGCGTAGTTGCCTGAAAATGGGAAAGCAAGAGAAGGAGAAAGAGAAAACGAGGAGCAAGGAGATGGGAAGAGAGAAGAAGAGAGACTGATATAGAAACACAGGGACAAAGGGACAAATGTGTGTGTATGTTGTGCATTAGAAATGCTCATCATGACTGTTCGATGTGTATGATGATCATTTTGTCCCTGTATTATGTTTCAAGGTGCCACATGATTTGCTCCCTATTTGCACTGGCAGTATGCGCGTGTGTGTGTGTGTGTGTGTGTGTGTGTGTGTGTGTGTGTGTGTGTGTGTGTGTGGTTGTGTGTGTGTATATGGGAGAGTGAAATATTCAGAGGCACAAGTATCCTTGAGTGGCAATGTACAAGTTCAACTTATCATTATGAAAAAAATGTTGATTGCACAATATAATAGCTATAGAATTTTAGATTGGTCCCCTATACGTCACTTTCAGTATGCAATTCTGTCTGCAACCAGGTACGATCTCCGGGGGAAATTAAGACTCAATTTATGGCACAAACGAAGTACATCAACCAAAACAGAATGAGGAAAACACTTTTGTTTTCCCCGGTAGCTATCGTTAGCTAACCCCAAAGAGTAGCAATGTAAGTTCTTTGGAGGTACGATCTCGAGTAGCGGACATGGCGGAAAGTAGGAACGACCGGAGTAATTGTCGGAAAAATAAATGCAGCGTGTGCTGTGCTGTATTGCCAACTATTTTTCAATGAATGTAGCACTAGCTCCAAAAGTCGCTAAAAGCTGCCATATGACCTAATTTGCATATTGATGACACCATCATGCATTAATTTGCATAAAACGTAATGGTTGAGTCAGATGCAGCGATGGAGACTTCCTGTGCTGCTGGCACAAGAGACGTGGACTGCATTTACTCTGAGTAATGAATTACAATATAACATATGAATTACAATATAATAATATATTGAATATATTTCTTACTTTTTCCCCTGACGGTCTGAATAAAATTTGTAGCTAGTAGTTGGTTTGAGGCAAACGGAAAGTGATCCAGTTGTCTTTGCGACAACGGCAACAACAATTATATCACATGGAATGTGTGGGGGAAGAGTTGAGAAGTTGTCGATAGCCACTTTAAAGATGCCCCTGCACACACACACACACATATACAAATTCAGAGTATGAATAAATGACTCACATTCTGCCATAAACCATTCAATAATGAATCTCCTCTTCCTTCTTCCTCAATGGCTATATATAGCAACATGACAGAGTTAAAAGCAAGGGAAGAATCGGGGGTGAGGGAGAAAGAGAGGAAGAAAGACATGAGAAAATAATGCTCTCTTGCCATTCCCCCAACCTCCATCTTTCTAATGTTTTCTTTGTCCTCAGTCTCTCTCTCTCTCTCTTTTTCTTCCACCGTGTTTCTCGCTCTACCTCTGGTTTTGCATATGCTTGCTTTTTACCTGTGTGTGTGTGTGTATACACTGTAAAGGGGACAGTAGTAGGTCGTAGACGGAGATGTCTCGCCAAAAAAAGTGAGGGCCTCAAAAGTACACCACTGGAGCCAAATGACGCACGCACGCATACATGCATACATACATACATACATACATACATACATACATACATACATACGCACATTTCCATGGCCTTTTCTTCACCTTGTCCATCACAGCTCCATAAAGTCTTCATGTTCACGCTCTCTTCTACCTTCTCCATTTCTCAGTAAAGCTCCTGCCTGTTTCTCACTGATATATTTCTCTCTATACCTGCTCTGTTAAGCCTACTCTCTATTTCTCCCATCTCCTCTTACATTCTTCAGTCTCTTTCTCATTTTCCTTCCTCTCAGCTCTTTTCCCACTTGTTTCTGTCTCCCCACCAGTTTCTTGCATCTTTCTTGCTCTCCTCATTCCACCTTTCTCTCACTGAGTCCACCCATCAATCATCCCTATCTCTATCATGCCATCTCCATTCAATATCGAATGAGATGTGGTGTCAGCAAACGCATGAGGACAGCTAGAGAGAGCGGATGAGGAGAAGAAAAAAAAAGAAAAAAGGTTGGATAGGAGGGAAATATATGGAAGGCTAAATGAAAGAGAGAGGAGAGTAAGAAAGAGAGAAATAGAGATAGAAATAAAGAAACTGTCCCGTGGGCACAGACATGATTGAAAAGAGTGAGTGGTGAGGAATAAAAGCGAGAGAAGGGTGGTGGGGGGACGTAGCAGAGGGAGGAAAACAACAGTGAGGAGGAAAGAAGGACAGAGACGAAGAGCATAGGAGTGCTGAATGAGGGATAAAGCGAGAGAATGACAGAGGGGTGTGAGAGTATTGCGGTATTTTCTTCTTCTGAGCGGCGTGTATGCTCTGTCGAAAGTAGGTTAGTGGCAGAACACACACACATATATATAAAGGGAGGGGGAATAAAAGGAAGAGAGTGGGTGGGCTACACATCATACTGTCACATACAGTATGTATGTATGTATGTATGTATGCCACTGACACGCGGTACTGTATAAAATCCCCGCAGCCCTCACATGCTTCCATATATTGACACTCTTCACACATTTTTGCACCACCACATGAACATATGCTTTTCTTATTTTTAAATCAAACTTGTGTCTCACAATTGGAAATCCTTTAATCTGCCAGTAAAGTACACACATGTATGAAAACACACACACACATACACATAACAGAACAAATGTCGACCCCCTTAATAGCCTCCACAGCGCTGCCGCTCTCCACCCCATGCACGTGCCATATTGCCATTCAAGCACACATTTTCATACATGTACTGTACACACATACACCAACACTAGACTTGACTTCCCTACACTCCACTTGTCTGCCAATAGAGTCCAGACCAGCTGCTACCCTTTGGGAAGGTGCCAGCCTCCCTATTAATAAAACCATTTCTTCCTTTCTCACTACCTTCTCATTTTATTTCTGATAAACCACACTTGTTATTTGTTTACTGGGAGACATTCACTTGACAATGTTTGTCAAGAAATAAAAAGGATCAGGAAAAGGACAAATCTATATTTTATAAAGTTAACTTCAGAGTGACGAGTCTGGCTTTGAAAATATGAAAACTAATGGCGCCACAAGGACGGAAATAATCACCTTGGCTGCTAGTATCCTTCTATACCGTTTCTATCCCTGTGTGTTTGTGTGCGATATCAAGGAGCTACTTCAGGTGTTTTAGGTATAGCACATATAATATATTTTATGAATGTACTTTGCTTTTGTTGCATGTTAATGTTTTGAGTTGTTTTTAAGTTAGCGGCCACTCCTTTTTTTCTCTGTCAGTTTCTTCATATCCCTCACTCCTTTCCCCTCCCTTCCTCTTTCTCTCTCCCGCTCCGTCCTGTTACATTATGCAGCAGAGCACTGGCGGAACAGCTCAAATGATTACTTCATTTTCTTGTCACTTTTCCCTCAGAAGCACTGATTTGATAAAATGAATGGGATTAAGCACTGTGGTTGAGACCCATCTAATTATTTTGATAATCAGCAGCCATAAAAGATAAGAGACACGGCTGAAGCGCCTCATTTTATTCCTGCATCGTACATTTGAAATAGAATCGCAGTTAAAGGTTTCTCTTCATATATCAAATATAGCCTTTGCCTTTTCTCATTTAGAAACGTTCTCATGTAAAACATGATGAATGGATATAAGTTATTGCCTTTCCCAGCTTTAGCCAGGAATCTTAAAACCCACAATACTTAATGGAGCCTACATTGTAAGTAGCAATTGCTATATCATTTCATATATATTCATCCCAGAATGAGGATATGCAGTAATTCACTTTGATTGAGTTTCCCTACAGTTTGGCAGTGGAGGCCCTCCAGAGCAGGAAAATGGCCTCTACTCAAAAGCGTTGTCACATGGGACAATACTCCTCCAAAACTAAAACCTGTGATTTTAGTTGTTGCATTGAACACTGTGACCAGAAGCACACAGGGGATCAAAAAACACTGTCCAACATCAAATCTGAACCATGGGTTAGGGTTAGCCTCTGTGATAAAGAAAATGCAATGATTCTACAGTTATCCCACTTTGGCACCATGTTTGACTGCGTTGCCAAACAAATGGGAGTGCCTGAAGGCCAGTTTAGCCCTTCTTAGCCTCTTTCAGTCTGATTTAGCATCAATTAGTGTGTATGGTCTTTACAGTCCCCTATTTCTACTTCCTTTTTATTCCGTATGGCATATGTTGCGTCTCTATCTCACCCCTGCCACTGCCTCTCCCAAACCACCCACATATCGCCGAGTTGTCACTTTGTACAAGATGCTGACGGTGGTGTGTGTGCCGTGGGCTGTGTGTACAGTATCAGTGTAGCATGTGACATGTTTTTTTTTTTACATAAGCTGTATGTTCAGGAAGGATGTGCAGGTTTGTTATTATGAACGTGTGTTTATATAACCGACAATACTTGCTGATTTAACTCTGTGCACTTTCCCTGCTTTTCACTGCCAAAGTGTACGTGTACATGTAAGTGTGTGTGCCAGCACGCCCTGCAGGTAGAGTGCAGGTTTCCAGCAGGGTTTGTCTAGTAACCGCCGCAGCACGTGACTAAAGAACACAGGCATGAAAAAATCAATCCATCACAGACTCTCTCCTTCTCTCTATTTTTCTCTCTCTCCACGTATCCGAATCCCAAAAATAGCTCTGCCCCACGTCACTGCACCCCTGTGCGCACACACACACACACACACACACACACACACACACACACACACACACACACACACACATTCTCAAAGACACACACATAACGCAAACACGTCCAAACTAGCCAGCAACTGAAACTGAATTATTCAACAGAGCCAGAATGCACAGCTAAGAGAAACCAGATTGAGAAAAATGCAGAGGGAAAGGAGGGAGAGAGAGAGAGAGAGACAAAGAAAATGAAAAAGTATGTGAATCTGATCTTCTATTCAATGTACGTACATGTGCATACAGATCTGTTGCCAACAGTTCAAGAAGTAATTACAAGATGTGTAGCTGTCAGATTTTCTAATAGGTCTTCATATAATTTGACCATTAAAGACTAACAAAGTTTATTCCTGGCATCATAACAATTGCCTGTCAGGTTTTATGTATTATAAGTAAGTCAACAGCTAATGAGACCAATATTTCTATTGTAATTTATGCCCTAGTTGCAACACAGCAGCATGTTTCCATATTGATTTTGCTTCCATTTCTCAATTGCCATATATGTTACAAGGGCACCCATCTGCAGTATATCAAAAAACAGCTAGCACGATGCATCCATCAGATTTCTGAGGATCAATTTACAATCTCAGAAGAGTGTAGGCTGTCCTTTTCAGTTTCTGTTGGCGAACAGTTCCTCCACCTGTGCTTCCAGTGGCTAAACATTTATGTTTATTAATTTGCTAAAATTAGCCATAAAACCAGGCTGTCTTAGAGACATTCTGCTGGTCAAAACACTGCACGTTCTGCGCAATTTTGAAAAATGTGAATAAAAGATCAACAGGAAGAAAGAGAGAGCTGTAGATTCCTCACTTTCTAGAATGACCTCAGTGTTCCTGCAGCTCTATGTATGAACACTGTGGGAGGACAGACAGATATATTTCAGAAAAACACACACAAACAGACACACACGCACAAGTGCAGCGAAACATACACACACCCAGACAAGGTAAAAGTAAAACAATGCTCTGCCGAAGAGCAATATAACAAAGTGAAGATATGTAGTAAAGATGCTGCTGTTTAAATGGAAAATGGGTCATTTATTTTCTATTAAATTACCAGATGTCTTTTATTCTTAAAATATTGAATGATTGATCAGGTTGGAAGACGACGGCGCTGTTCAGACCTGGTATTAACATGTGTCTGTTGTGATCACAAGTGGACAGCTTTAAGTTCGTCAGTTCACACCTGGCATTTGAAGGCGTCTCCACGTTCGTCTTGAGTGTCCACTCGTGACTGGATCTCATTATCCCGCTCTACATGTAAATAAACATGTACAGCATTTCCCTTCGCACAATACATAATGAAAATAGTTTTTGTTATTGGTGTGTTGGTGTATAAGGTTATTGCTTACTGACGGTCACCGGGGACTTCCTTGCCGCCAACACTGCCGCCTTGCAGGCAACTGCAGCGGACAGAGCTCCGAAGAGCTAGGGATAAGAGCGGGGGGGCCGGGTGTCACATCTGTGCAGTGCACCGGAACAAAAACACAAGACGCATCACCGACAGTATGACACAATTCACTCTCCTGGTTTCTTTGACATGAGAAATACTTTCAAAATACTAATGTTTAAAAATACAGAAACGGCCACACAGAGCTACGGTCGTGGACAAAGCCAGTGACGCTTGCTGCCGCCTACGCATAGGACGTCAGTTGAATAGGCGGTCCTTCAATGTATCCAAAGACACAGTCGCGTACACACTGCTAAGAGAACTGTCGGAGTGATTAATCTCAATGTGTCTTGGGTGCATTCACATCTGTAGTCAGAACTGTCCACTCACTTGTGATTGGATCACCAAAGACTCATGTTAATAGCAGGTCTGAACAGGGCCATTGCTACACATAGGCTTTTCTAGTCGCAGACATTTTGACTTGTCATAGTAGGAAAAGCACAAGTGTTACTAATAACACTAATAATGTCTGTTCTATTCAAGTGTTCCACTGAGAGTGACCGTGATCCAGCATGCACGATGCCAGGGAACCTGAAATCAAAGCTAAATGGAATTCAGCCATCATTATTTACACCTTTGCTTTTCCTACTGTGACAAGTTAAAATATCTTCCGCGAAAGAAGCCTCTGAAAAACACATAATGACAATAATAAAATGTATTGTCCAAGTGTGCAAAAAATTATAGGCTCAATTTTGTTTCTAGTTGTGTGATCGTGTAGTGTGCGTATGTGTGTGTGTGTGTGTGTGTACTCATGCAAACCCCAGTGCCGAGTCTGCCCTTAGGGACTCAGGATACAGATCAATTCACACATTTATTACCAGTCAAAGGTATGAGGTAGGCAGATTGAGCCCAAAGGGGGACACAGACACAGACACACATACATACACACAGTCATCATAACACAGACGCACTTCTCATTGCCAACAGATATGAGCAAACTAAACTAAACAAGACTTGCAGCTGTCAGAATGTTCTGCAAAGTATCCCCAAAACTTCAAAACAAATGCTTTAAATTAGCATCGCAAAAGGCGGAAGCGGGCAATTAGAGAGAGAACAAGATGCAGTGGAGCAGCAGCGGCAGGAGAGAGAAAAAGAAAGAATGATGGATCGGCTTTGAGTGAAAGACAAAAAGTACAGGTAGTGAAACGTGAGACGAGATGACAAAACTTCACTTCCTATCAGTCAAAGAGAGAGTGAATAGAGAGAAGGAAAGAGAAAGGAGGAGAGAAAAAATACAGTAAAAAAAGCGTGTTTGTGTCTGGGGTGGGGGGCATTAGCAAAGACTCACTGTAACACTCACACTGTGAGTTTAGGGTTATGATTGAGGTCAATGCAATGTCTGTCTAGTCTAAGTGACAAAAACAAGTTTGTGTGTGCTCTGGCTGCAGTGTAGCTGGCCAACCCTGAGTGTATGACTCTGCACCACTTTGTGTTAAATGATTTATATGCAGACAGGCAGTTTGAGAGTCTCTCTCTCTCTCTCTCTCTCTCTCTCTCTCTCTCTCTCTCCATTGTTTCTCATTAGTCTACCCCTCTCTATAATGTTTCTGTCTTACTGACTTCCCCCCTCCTTTCTTTACTTCTGTCACTCCTTAGTCCTTCTCATTGTTCTGTATCTCTACTCCAGCTGCATATTAGTAGCAGAGCAGGCACAGCTTTTTACCTCATCTCTCTCACATCTTCGCTCCGCTTTATAAAAGCTCATTTTATCCCACAGAGAACTACCCTTTACTTAGTGCATTTAACCCCTTAACTAATATCTGACACGTTATGTTAACATTGTGGCAACATAGAAACACAAACACACATACTGTACGCTGCATGATAACGCTGGAAACTTTCTTAACAATCAGGTGTTTGCGTAAACTGGAGAAACGCGCAACGTACGAGCAACGAGCAGTGAATCGCTCCTAAAAAGCGTTATTTTCTCCTGTTACTTTTCGGCTGGCCTGATAAAGATACTGTAAGAGTGCATGTGTGTGTGTGTGTGTGTGTATGTTTTCCAAATGAAAGAGAGAAAAAAATAGGCAGCATAAGAATGACTGACCCACAGACTGTGATGGACTTGTAAACAAATGTAGAAGCATATATGCATTCAAACACACAAACTCCTGCACACACACAGACACACACACAGACACACACACAGACACACACACACACACACACAAACTAAGCTGATGTTAAGTCTGTGTAGTTATCAGCTGACAGTTGCAAGCTGGAGAAAGGCCAATAAATAATTTAGATTCTGCAGTGAATGTAGATCACTGACTCTCCACATCCACCCAAAAACACCCAGGTCCCTCTCTCTGTGTTCCTGTGTGTGTCTCACTTTCTCCCCGTCTGTCTCTCTTAATCACTTATACAGTGTATACCCTAGCTATGTTTGTCTGACTCACATTATTGCGAAGGAAATAAGAAACCTGAATAGTCTCCATGCTGGCCTTGTCAGGTACACTACATATGGGAAAATATGACTGCTACTGACTCAGAGCTGAAACATATTTGAGAGCTGGCCTCTGGGCAATTTGTTGACACAATCAGTAAGTAGCACATACAACACGCATTACACCAATCTGCATTCGTCAGGAAGTGTAGGAAAACTCAGTCAATCCAAATGTACTTACACTAAAATACTAGAAATCCTGTATGATTGACACATCTTCATATACTTTAGTAGCACTATTACTAGTGTATAGTTAGCATCCTCTGGTTAGATGAAAGTGATGTGCATGTGGTTAACACAATGGCAAATTTGCAAAAACACAACTTACTGTAATGGAATCAAATCTATGATCTTGATACTAGTGTGCCAAACTAATGGGTTTTATGAAATGTATTTTACATTTAAGATAGAGAAGAGGGCGGTTACTGCTCAGCGATACAGCTGAGATTAAACCTAGTCTTGAATGGTGATTTGATCGGTCATTGATTCTGGGTCGTATAGGATCAGATATGGAACTAGGAGATAAAGGCACTACGACTTACTCACAAGCACACACAGAATACAAGCAAGTAAACACAAAGCTCATGACATGTACAGTAAGCATGGCAAGCTCATATATTTTGCTGATTTAACATAGTTTATATAGTCCACAGAATAGAACTAGAAAACAACTTTTCTAACTCAACATCTTATGATTATGAACACGTTACTTATATTGCATTTCATATCGAGCTCGTAACTATAGATAGCTAGAACATGTATTGACTTCCTCTCCAATTACAACAGCACAGGAAAACACACTTAAGTGTACGCTGATGACGCAGGCAACACCATATGGTGTGTGTATTTTATGTGTGTGGGGGTGACAATGCATGTGTTTGTTTGCGTGTTCATGATTACGGGTGCTAAAATGCGTGTCTTGCAGATATGCACATTATGAACTTAGCTGACACTTAATACATATCTACTCAGAAACAAACAAGTGAATACATAAAAAACCCATTTGTAGCGTTGCATGGTTTATATTAACTCTTGATATGGATTTGAAAACGTCAAATGGGCATTTCGAGTCACAGGTCAGTGGGACACCCAATGGGGATTTAATTTCTATAGGATGAGCTAGGATTAGGTTAAACTTTCCCCAGCATGCAACATGATATGTTACTGCTGAGCACATTAAAAGGACAATAGCACAATCACAATTTATGCTTTAGACTAATACAGTACCCTGTGCAATAGTTATGTTCTCTTCTCAGGTGATTTGATATGTATCTATGGTCAACCGTCTGATAAAACAACTGCTTCAATATCTTCTCGGCTGTGAGTTAATAGGCTTTGATTTTGTATTTGTATATGAATTTAAGTGTATTGGATGTTGTGGTAGTGACCATATAATAAATATACATTATAATTGTTTACATTTTAAATCAGAAATGTCCCATACCAAAACCATAGCTTAAACAGTGATACACTGGATCACGTTTAAGCTAGTCTCCAATGTGGAGGAATTTCTAAGTGAAATGTTGCAGGCTGGGTATTGTTTTAACGGTTAGTTCCCTTAGTTCCAGCGTCAGGAGGTAAGTTTGACATTTTCAATAGTTGTATATAGGCACATATCCTGGTTAATAAAACCAATTGGTCTCTTACTGCCATTGATAGAGAAAAAATAGCTTATAGGGTAGTTTTGAAGTAGCCCTAGATGCTAACGTTAGCGTTACTCACTGTTTGTTGACTGCTCTTGCCGAACATATTGCCAAAACGTCGCCTTGGTAAATTACTCACGACGTTTGTGGTGCCACCGGCAAGGTTTTTGAAACGGTTGCAAAATGTTTTGTTATTTGCCGGTTTCAGGCAGTGTTGGGCACAGTAGAGTAACACATTTCTTACAAAGGGGGGTTTTCTTCGGAAAGAAGATGTTTTGAAGGTGAGCAGCTATTCATTGTACGTCAGAGTGTCGGCTCACGCACGCACAGGCTGAAGACGTTCGTGAAGGACGGAAGAGCACGCAAATAGGGTTGCCGTAAATTACCAAACACTTGTCGGTGGCGATTCTGAGTATCAAATAATAACATTAAGGGTGCTGGAATAATCTGCAGCCACCTATAATGGCTGCAGATTAATAACTCCGCATAGTGATCTTGTTTTCTTAAAATGTCACTCCAGCTGTTTTCCTCCTCTGAAATAACACAGATATGGAAATTAAAATGTTTTAAAATGTAATAAGGTTTATTGCATGGTAATATTTCTGTAAATGTAATTAAATTATGTTGAAGTACCTGTATACTAATGCAAGCAGTAATCCTTAACAAAAAGGAAATGATGTGACTAGTTCAGTATGTTAATCAAAATCGCTTTGAAAGATAAATGTTGGTATTGATTGTATTTAATAAGGCACTATTTAACCACCACTTGTTTCAAATAGGTGTAGACAGATATTTGGTTGTTTAATTAGAATTAGAATAACAGACTTTAGGGTGTTACTCTAAATGTGGATGTGAGAGAGTAGTTATTTATATGGTATTCCCATGGGTCCATACTCAGTTCACAACTAAATAAAGCCGCAGGTCATAATTCTGCTGAATAGTGAATCCACTGAGACTCATACATCTGGAGAATCAAAAAGCTGTTTCAATTCTCTATTAAGTGAAACATCAGTCAGTTGACTCAACATGCATAGAGTAACACTTCTGTTGGCTGCAGGTTTTAATGAATGAATCAGAGTCCTTCTCTATATTTTAATGAACTATACCACTTATATTCCTGAAGCCTTTTCGTCATTCTGTCATACAATAACATTTACTTTAATCCTGACATTGGACAGTCAGAGGACAGGTGGCAGATTCTGAATTACCACTGAGAAGAAAATCTTGTCTTATTAGGGATGTCCTATTTTGACCCTTATCCTGTTTTGGGTCAACTAATGTTCAAAATTTGCTGATATGAGCCTGATATAAAAATAAATTCCAATAGGAAAGCACATAAAATACACATCTTTCATTTATGGTAATCCAGTATCTGTGGTGGGGAGATTGCTAAAGTGGACCAGTTGTGGTTGGATTTGGACAGAAAGCCCCTCTTTGACCCCAGAATGACAAAAGGATGGGGGTTCAAATGCAGTTTTTATAGTCTGTCGGTGAGGATATCCTAACTGAAACTACTGGGTGCCACTGTCAGGAGTATTTGCTGGCAATGTTGACACATGGCATTTGTTAAAATAGATAAAAGACGATCTATTAGATTGAGATTAATACCGCCAATGATAATCAATTGAGGTCTACATTCACTCAGTCAAATATTAATTTTCCAGAACCAGTTGCCTGAAAACACATCAACTGATGAGAAACCGATCACATTGACACCACAGTGGGGTCAGGAGTTATCTGAGATGAATTTATGATTGATATGGGGATTGTCACCACACCACCTTCTGCAGAGTGACTACCTCAACCATCTCAAGCTTTAGCACATTAGGTAATTTAGTAGGAACTAATTATTTAACGGACAATTAAACATGAATCAGGCAGATATAACTAAATCCTTAACAAAAAAAATGGGTGATTTAATATCTGGTTATTAACGAGACCTTTACTGGGAAGAGTTTCAAAAGATGCTGTGGGTTTGAAATATCGATTGAAGGAGGTTATGAAAATCTCAAAATAGCATTTCATTATGAAACCCATTGTGTTCCCTCTAGCCTCAGCTTGGTTAGTTTCCCCACATTAAGCCACACAATAACATCATCTGTATCTCAAACGTACTCAAGATTGGCCACAATAGAGCACGTTATACAGAGAATGGACAGTATAACGTGAATGTATTCCCTGGTGGGGGGGGATGAAATGCTGTACGAGCTACACCTCACAATTTATTACAATCCAATAAACAACAACACCACAAAGCACAGCTTCAGAAATTACAGATAAATTGAATCAATAACACCCTGACACAGTCTCAGCAAATATTGAACATCATAAGCTTCACAAAGTTAGGAGTTATTGCAAAGCTATTGTGTTGGATTACATTAGATCACACTGGCGTGCATGTTATTGTATCATACACCTCTACGTTGGTGTCCAGACTGTGTACCTGAAAGGCGTGAAATATTCAGAATAGATACATTATAGCGAATTCAGAAAACACATATAGATAATGTGAAACCCTCCTCAACAGCTGCTTTCTAGACCATCAGAGACCAATCGTAAAGGTCCAAGAAACCAAGCAGACTCACTGATGTCAGCAGAGATGTTAAATATTATTAAAAATTAGCAACTTCATCTGTGTCATGTGGCATTCGCTCTCAGAGATCTTGAAATGAACTAATACATACTCACAGCTCAACACCTTGAGCTATTTAAAGATTAGTTTAACCTAAGAATTGTATAATTGCGTTCATATCACAGCTTGCACTATACAACACACATTGTACAGCTTCTGTTAATGTTTACAATTATTCTTCACACAAAGAAGTTAATATATTTCCATGTATGGTAGTTCAGCTCTATTCTTTGGGCTTTCATGTCTTCACCAGACCCAACATCATAAGGCTATGGACATTTCCTATGCTGCCAAATATGCTGATGGGGAAAAAAGGAAAGATTTAAAGCCATCTGGGATCAGCTATATGACAGTTTGTGCAGTGAGGCATAGGCCTTTTTTCACAGCAGACTACTTGTCATAGTAGGAAAAGCACAGGTGCTACTAATAACATTAACGATGGCTCCAATTTATTCATGTGTCGCAGTAAGCTGTGACAGTGTGACAGGGAGCCAGCATGCACATTAACAAGTCCCTAAAACTGAAGCAGCTAAATGGAATTCAGTCCATCACTAATTTTATTATTTACACATTGGCTTTTCCGACATGTCAAAATGTCCTCTTTAAAAAAAGGTCTATCGCAACTTGCCACTCACAAGAGAGTCGTTTGAACTTTAACTCTAACGAGGAAATCTATAGTTTCATTCTGCATTCCATACTGTCTTGCATGTTGGATTCAAATCACCAGGAGACCACCTAATAACCACAATGACACCTCAATCCCAAAATGTTTTGTCCAAAAGTAAGTAATCCACCATTTGAAAACATTGTAAATGTCAAAATAAATGCACTACTTCAAGACTGCATAGTAATCTTATAGGTCTTCTAGAGTTATTCAATTGCTGTATAGTATTTTGGAAAGGAACTCTATGAATATACAACATCAGATTTCCTGCACACACTCGCTCTCTCTCACTAACACACACGTCTGTCATTTAGATGGTGAATAGACATGATTCAGAGGCCCTATAAGTAGCTCCTGCATTTTACCAGAGCAGCCCAATTAGTGTGTGTAATTATGTCACGGATCAAGCATCAGCATGGATCAATACAATCATTACTCCAATTTCCCCTCTTGTCATTAACACTCACATAGAAACTTACTTCCACATTTGCATCCATTCAAACAGACATACACAAATCCTGCAAATGGAAATGCTTAAATCACTTTCAATTTCTCCCCCCGAATGGTGCAATAAGTGCTGGTTTCATGAAAGATGGAAATGCAGGGAATTTCTTGAAATTTAACACTGTCACACTTATTGGTTGTAGTATACATGCGCACACACACAGTTTGAAATGGTGGCACATTCTTACAGTGACACCTGCAGCTTGTGTGATTAAGAGGTGGCTCAAAATGGGGGGACAAATTAAATACTGTGTCAAGTTAATAGCCTACTATACTCTCTCTCTCTCTCTCTCTCTCTCTCTCTCTCTCTCTCAAGACACCTGCATCATGCTGATATGGGAGCTTGTACATGCAAGGATACACACACACTGTGGATGCTTATTTTCCTCTCTCTCTCTCTCTCTCTCTCTCTCTCTCTCTCTCTCTCTCTCTCTCTCTCTCTCTCTCTCTCTCTCTCTCTCTCTCTCTCTCTCTCTCTCTCTCTCTCTCTCTCTCTCTCTCTCTCTCTTTCCTCCCCTCCCCCCTTCTCTCTCCTGTTTTTCTATAGCAGAGCTAGGCCAATACTGCACATGCTGACATCAGCAACCAGCAGCGCCCCCTAGACCCCCCTTCCCCCCAAACCACTACCACCACCACACACTCAGACACACACACACACACACACACACACACACACACACACACACACACACACACACACACACACACACACACACACACAGGAAGCGTATATCAAGCATCCCTCGCGACTGTGACATGAAATTACTAACAAATGTGATTGATGGTGATCAACAGCCTCATAAAAGGAGCCGCTGGTTCATGCCCCCCTCCTTTTAATTAACTATAAATTACATGTCCAGCATTCTCTCTGTCACTTCCTGTAGCCTACCTCACATGGGCATGCACTGATGCATTTACACCTTTGTTATGATGACTTAACTGAAAGCCTTTAACTCATGGAATAAGAAAACAACCATCAGACACTGTCTGCACATTAGGCCTACCTGATCCTCGAGCAGGGCCTACAGTAGCAGCTTTCACTCACTGTACCAGGTAAAGGATATGGCCATTCGGTGATCTTTTTGGCGTATTTTCTGACGAAGTTATCCTCACTGAAAATGAACAGCGAGCGGTTGACAGTGAAACAGTTCTGGCGCACAGGGATGGGGTTATAGAGGGCCATAGTCCGGGCTCTCTGCGCCATAGACTGCTTGTACACTCTCTGGCCCCCGGGCCCTCCGGGTGGACCGTGGCCATGTCCGTGGCCGTGGCCATGACCGTGTCCGTGGGGTCCTCCTTGCCTGCTACCACCTCGGCCACCAGGGCCCCCTCCGCCGGGCCCTCCACCATACCTGGCCGGTACCTCATCTCCGAACCGCGCCATTCTCTGGACACCGAAAGCCAATCTTCACGAAGCAGCGGAGAAGGAGACCAATGCTCAGCTGTGCAGCCACACAACATTACATCCCATCTGGATTGGAACGTCTCATATGCACAACGGGTTGTCTTGTAAGCTTATGCTGAACACCTGCACCCGGCGAGCAGTTATATGCTGTTTTTAGCAGACGAGGACGCCCATGTACTGTCTCCTTCTCTGTGCGTCTCTGCCAACGGCCAATTGTGGGTGTGAGGAAATTAAATGTGTGGTCGGTTGGCTGACTGGTTGCACTGTGGGGTAGTGTGTCTCAGTCTTAGTCGGTTCTTATGTCCGTATAAAGCAGAATTCGCCCCCAACATGAAATCATGGGGAGACTGTAGCGACTTAACATGAATGTTTCATGTTCTCCATGGTTCATGCCTGTATCAGAGCGCACAGCCTCCTGCACCTTTCTGGACGATTTATTACGTTACTCTCATGACAGCGTGTAATGGCAATCTAAACGCCTCTAATATTACACAGGCCTCAATAAATCAGATTGTCGAAAATAAATCGGAAAATAATTAACAGCCTACAGCTATGGCTGTCAGTGACGTCCAACTTGGCATTTTGGAAACAATCGCGTTTCCGAAGACTTGAAAGGCATTGAAAAGGGAAAAGCGATAATTATTTATTTATTTAAAAACATCCGCAATGTTTGGCACAGTGTGTGGCAATAATGGGGCTCCCGCCACCTTACAGTTGTTTAACCAGTGTGCTCTGACAATCCTTGAGACCAGGACAATTGTGACATTTGTTATTAATAATGCGTATTATTTCAGAGTGCACAATCTCGAATAGAAAGGAGAAAGAAAAATACCGTTTTCCTTTGAAATGTCGGTGTCATTGTTGACGAGCGCTGAAGATGA
Organism: Cottoperca gobio; assembly: GCF_900634415.1. Classification (NCBI taxonomy): domain Eukaryota; kingdom Metazoa; phylum Chordata; class Actinopteri; order Perciformes; family Bovichtidae; genus Cottoperca; species Cottoperca gobio. The sequence continues at coordinate 12,750,462 of NC_041362.1, read as the reverse complement.
AATAATTTTCTCATACGAATTCAATAACATCCTCCCTCGTTGCAACCATCATCTTCTCTCCGTCACCTGCGCGGCCATCCAGAAGCTGAGAAAGAGACACGGACGGCGTCGTCAAAGACAAGGGTATGACGGCCGCTTCTCCGCCGTCTTACACCCTCTCATGATCTTGGTTTGGCTGTTCGAGGTGCAGCAGTGCCGATAAAGTCCCTCACCATCCCCGCCCCGAAAAGTCTACCTTCGTCCGCACTGATAAGCCCAAATGTCCTGGCAGAGCGTCCTTTCTCTCTCTCTCATTGGAGTAGGGTAGAGCGTTCCTCACGGCCTCCTCTCTCTTCGTCCAGCAGCCCCAAGGGGAGGAGGAGGGACAGACGGACAGACGGATGGATAGATGGATCGGTGAATGGATGGAGACAAAAATGAAAGGGAGGGGACCGGCTGTTTCTTTGGAATTCAGGCCGGAGTCTGTCTATAAATCAAATAACTCAAACCGTGCGCGAAATCGTTGTCTTTCAGTTTGTGTGAACTATAATGAGAGCCTGATCGGTTCTGCAGCCGCAGCACATGACGCACGCAGCTCGTCCACGCAGCGTGTTTATGTTAAGGTGCTTCGGGCTACAGCTCTGCCTAGTTGGACTGAACATCTCAAGCCTACTAACTCCAAATCAATTTCAGATAATGCGTAAAGGAGCCTGTTGGCTTAGAGGGTGAGGTGACATCGGCAACTGTGCTTTTTATTTCTGTTCATCTCTGTATAAGTGTGTATATCATAAAGACCTAATAAGTGTGCTTATTATAGCCAGATGCGTGCGCCCGTGTGTGTGTGACAGAGAGGCGGGGTGTTGGCATCATGCAGCTTGTTCAAAGATACAGCTGCAACCCAAGCTGACAATGACTGCGCGCACACCGGCGCGTGAGAAAGAGTGCATGCGCGTCTAAGTGTGCGCGCGCGAGTCTGTGTGTGTTTGTTAGGGAAGGTGGAGGGGGAGGCTATTCTTAGCAACAGACATTTGGAAATTAATGGACGAAGAGAGCTCTCTCCTCCCTCCCTCCCCGAAACCAAGTTGAGGATCTTCTTCCCTGGCTCCCTCTCCTCTCCTCTCCTCTCCTTTTTATCATAGTTCCACCAAAACACTGGGCCCTGTTCAAGGTACCACCATATGCGCTAAAGACACACCAAAGAATTTCAATTACATATCACTACATCCAGTACCAGCCAACATGGATAGACAATGCTGAGAGATTATAAGAATTGCAGTATTTTTTCTTCTTCTTGTGGTAACATTTCTATAAGATACACTAAATCTGTGCTCAAACCTATCATTTATTAGGTAAAAAATCTTCAGTTTCAAACTGATATCTCCAAGGATGCTGTTACAGTCTGATTACCGATTGTCTTTGATTGTAAAGGATGATTTGAATGATTTTATTGGATTGTTCTGGTCATGGAGAGTGATAGTAATATTCAATGAATGTCATGAGTCACTCACAACTACACCGTGAGCAAAGTACTGGTGCCTAGTTAAGTTAAGCCCCGTACGAAGGGAGGAAGGCTGTAGTCCACAACATCCCAGGACAACATTCTTTTAACCTATTATGTGACCTAATTGATTGACTCCAGTAAATAGCCGCCTCTGTGTATGGGAAATGGTCATACATATACAGATTTAAGGATGACTGGGATAATCAATTCACCTCTCAAAGATATTGAATTAGGAAAGAAACATTACACGTGCGAAAGCCAATCAATAACGGCACAACCTTAAACGTCTATTCGATATGTCAGAAATGGATCGTTTTGCTTTGTGTCCACTTAAGCAAGGCTTCCGGACGTGAGAGTGACGCTGACCCCACCACAAGGGCATGCAAGAACACAAAACTTAAATAATAACCAAAGAGAGAAAACCAGGTATGTATGTATGTATGTATGTATGTATGTATGTATGTATGTATGTATGTATGTATGTATGGAAAAGAGTGCTATACTGCTAACCTTACTGCTATTCACTTAAGGACAATGGACTGCATGACACTATAAGCACTAATGCCCTAATGTCCTGGATGAGTCAGGACCATGGAGAGCGCCTCAACAACACCAGCATCTTGAGTCTACAATAACTGTCTAACTAAGGAAAGTATTAATCCATTAACAAACAAAAAATAATGACAACACCAGCACCACAGCTTGTACCACATTGAATCAGAATCAGTGCAATAGGTTGAGTAACTTTGCACCCTTCATCTAGCCGCATGAAGAGGATTGTGTGGTGGGGAGGGATGTCTGGGGAGTTTGAGGGGTGACTCCCATGCTGCAGCTTGTCACAGAGATGCCCCCTTAGCCAGAGTGGTATACCACCAAGCCCCAACTGGACTCCCATGGTCTCTCTGCCTCTTGAAAGCATCTGGCACACATGCCTGTCATATCCAGTTATTGCCATAGGCGCTCCCAGCCACACACTCGCATGACTGTTGCAAGATTTTAAAGACCCTTATTGCCTTACTACCAGGGTTGGGTCAAATTACTTTGAAAAGTTGTCAGTTACTTAAAATATTTAGGGTTACATGAACCATGAATTATTAACGTAATCCATTGGATTACTACTTGTTTTAAATCTTTAAATACACAAATATATAAAAGATTTCTCTTTAAACATCTCAAAACTTTTTCAATGCAAATAAAATATATTTTGGATATTCAGCATTTACAGTTGGTCAAATAAAACCACCCTAACAAAAACAGTTCTGGCACAAACTACAGGTGTACTGTGTGTTTTCCACAACATGTAGGATGCTATATCTTTAGTGTACGTTCTTGTTGCTGTTTTTTAAATCAAAGGCCACATGGAGGACTTTGCTCTTGTAACACAAGAAGAGCTCTTACTCAAAATGTTCATCCTCCATTTTCAATGTAATTAAAAATAAATCAAAAACGAATTATCCATAAATCCTCATTAAAATATAATATTTATTTTTATTTAAATTATTAAATTAAATTAATTAAAAGTTGTAAAAAAAAATGCACATGGTGTTGTCTGTGTATGTAATAATATGATGCCTCAACGTTAAGTCTTTTGCTAGTTGATGGCTACTTTCCAAACAAATGTAAAAATCAGCAAAATGCTAAACAAATACAAACAATACATGATGCAGTGAGGACACATGAAATGCATCTTTTTTTGCTTTTAAAAAGTTGTATTGAATTTTATAGGCTGTTATATCTTGTGTATGTTCACAAATGTGTGTGTTTAGGTTTGGGTGTGATGATCTGTGAAATGATCTATTGCTCTTCCGAGGTGGAGCCTTTGAGGAGCAGCAGCCTTCTGTCCAAACCTGTTATTCCACACAGCCAGCACAAGAAGCACTGACGAGCAACGGCTCCCAGACCACACATGCATAAGCCATTGTTACCGCACAAGAACACATACACTGTCTCTATAGAAGACATAGAGATACATGATAATCTCTGTGTATTTATAGCGTATTCAGTTGTGAAAAATAATGCAACATGATAGGCTATCTTTGTTGTATAGCAGTGTACACTTGGACTGAAACCATACATTTTCTTGAAGATGGAATATAGAAAATTAACAAATACAAAACAAATGTGACAATGCTAATGCTTGTCAACACAATGTACAATATGTAGACTATTTAGCATATGTGATCAACTTCAGGTATTGAATTATATTCTATTTGGATGCTAAAATCTGTGAGGAAGAATTAGCAATAATAATTGCATCTTCTAAAATAAAATGTAATGATTCAGCTCAACTAGATGGATAAAATGTAATTAAACTTTCTAAGACTGTTCTCTGTTCTTTTTCCTTTTCCGTCAGATGTTCAAATGCTGAGTAGCTGTGAGGCTGGAGCTCTGAGGCAAGGGCCTAAAAAGGAGTGTCGAGACTCAATGATTCATAAGGCTGAATAATTCAATGGCTGTATGCATGTAGAGCACTCCGCCCCTGCTGAACCCGGTCCTCCGCAGACCCAATGCAGACTTACATGTAAACCTCTGCAAGATTGGTCCATATCATACACAGCAAATGATGGTTAACAGCCATATATCAGTTAATGATATATTTCAGTATGTGTCAAATTTTTTATTTTGCACTTTCCATAACATACATCTTTACATAACCAGAGTACAAAGTAAGGTACATGAAGATAGACGTGTCCAACCGTAGAAAATTGGGTCAGATGCTGTCTTTATTTCTGGGTGGGGTCCGTGATACTTTGCCAGTGGATCAGTTAAAAGTTTTTAGATTTATACATTTAAATGATCATGATATAAAATCTTAGTAAAAAAAAAAAAAAGAAGGCTGAAGCCTTTTGTAAAAATAAAGATTTACAATAATATTTATTATCTAAAATATTTCATATAATACATTCTAATCTAACAAATCGTATGTATGTGTGTGTATGTTCTGAAATACACATCAAAATAGCTTTTTTGTCTTGATTTGCCTTTGGCATTTTGTCTAGCTAAAGTGTTCTTTGCAGCTAATGAAATCAATGCATTGATGTCAATTGCATTGCTTTATGGTTATTCCCTGTTGGGATGGTGCAAATATGTGTAATACATGTCTAATATCTTTCTAATTAATTTCTCTGTTGCTGTTCTTTCACATAACTAAGACTATAGAAGTGTAAGAAATAGGTTATGTCAAATTATTCCAACACATGTCCGGTATATTCTCTTGTAACGGGTTCCTGGCAGATAAAATAATTGAGAACATCTGGTTTAAATAAACTGAAGCTTAGTCTAACTGGTAAAGAGGCAGTGTAACAGATGGTTTCTGGCACGACACCAACATTGATACAAGCTTTTAAAAAGGATAATGATCATAAAGTTAATGAATAGAGCACATGCACATATAACACATACACACAGTAAAGAGCTGGCAGCCCAGCCAGTTCATGACCATGGATGGAGCCAGACGAAGGACACCCTGGTTAACAGGACAGACATTCAGAGACAGGTAGGCAGTCTCACAACTAGACAACATGAGAGATAAGGATTGTGTCTTCACCTCTCTCACAGCGTTCTCCCTCTGTGTGTGCTAAGGTCCACCTCACTGTGTGAGCTTAACTTAAAACAGTACTCTACTGACTTATCATTTTACTGGCATGACATTGTTGGACGCGCAATGTACAGTTAAAGGAAGTGACATCACTTGAGGCAATTTACCAGATTTCATGCAGCTCCCTCCGAAGCCACAAAAAGCCTTACTGTAATACAACTTTTTCCCACAAATGCGGTTACACACACATAACTTCTAAACTGAGCACTGCCTAGTACACTGCCTAGTATTTTCTGGTGATTTTCAGTTTAATTGTATGATTCAACAGAAGACATAATGATGCCTGGAGGACAAGCTGACCAATGATAATGCAATGAATCATAGAAGCTTTAAATGAGTGCACCAACTGGGAATGAGAATATGAACCCAAAACACTTATCATGGCTGGATGAATGTTATGCTCGGGGCAGCAACATGGCATCCAACAATTAAATGGGCATCAGTTGTGTGTGTGTGTGTGTGTGTGTGTGTGTGTGTGTGTGTGTGTGTGTGTTAGTTTTATTGTGGCTGCTCACTGACCGAGACCAACAGCAGGCTCACAGAAGGAGCACTAATAATCCTAGTATACAGGACTGTCTCAGAAAATTAGAATATTGTGATAAAGTTCTTTATTTTCTGTAATGCAATTAAAAAAACAAAAATGTCATACATTCTGGATTCATTACAAATCAACTGAAATATTGCAAGCCTTTTATTATTTTAATATTGCTGATTATGGCATACAGCTTAAGAAAACTCAAATATCCTATCTCTAAATATTAGAATATCATGAAAAAGTATACTAGGGTGTTCAACGAATCACTTGAATCGTCTAATTAACTCGAAACACCTGCAAAGGGTTTCCTGAGCCTTGAAAAACACTCAGCTTGGTTCAGTAAACTAAATCACAAGTATGGGGAAGACTGCTGATCTGACTGCTGTCCTGAGGACCATCATTGACACCCTCCATCAGGAGGGTAAGACACAAAAAGAAATGTCTCAAAGAGCAAGCTGTTCACAGAGTGCAGTTTCAAAGCACATCCACAAAAAGTCTGTTGGAAGGGGGAAATGTGGCAGGAAACGCTGCACAACCAAGAGAGATGACCGCAGCCTTAACAGCATTGTGAAGAAGAGTCGCTTCCAGAATTTGGGGGAGCTTCAAAGACAGTGGACTGAAGCTGGAGTCCAGGTATCAAAAGCCACTGTTCACAGACGTGTCCGGGAAATGGGCTACAATAGCCGTATTCCCATGGTCAAGCCACTTCTGAACTCAAGACAACGGAAGAAGCGTCTGACTTGGGCTATGGAAAAGAAGCACTGGACAGTTGCAGAGTGGTCCAAAGTCCTCTTTTCAGACGAAAGCAAGTTTTGTATTTCATTTGGAAGTCAAGGCGCCAGAGTCTGGAGAAAGGCTGGAGAGGAGCAAAATCCAAGTTGCTTGAAATCCAGTGTGAAGTTCCCACAGTCAGCGATGGTTTGGGGAGCCATGTCAGCTGCTGGTGTTGGTCCACTGTGTTTCATCAAGCCCAGAGTAAATGCAGCTGTGTACCAAGAGATTTTAGAGCACTACATGCTTCCGTCTGCTGAAAAGCTCTATGGAGATGAGGAATTCATTTTCCAGCATGATCTGGCACCTGCCCACAGTGCCAAAACCACCAGTAACTGGTGTACTGACCATGGCATTACTGTCCTCGATTGGCCTGCCAATTCCCCTGACCTGAACCCCATAGAGAATATGTGGGGTATTGTGAAGAAGAAGCTGAAAGACACCAGACCCAACAATGCTAATGAGCTAAAGGCCGCTATTGAAGCATCCTGGGCATCCATAACACCTCAGCAATGCCACAGGCTGATTGCCTCCATGCCACGCCGCATTGATGCAGTAATCCGTGCAAAAGGATTCCCAACCAAGTACTGAGTGCATTAATGGACATTTTCAAATGTTTGATTTTGTTTTGCTGTTATAAATCTTTTTTTTTTTACTTGGTCTGAGGAACTATTCTAATTTTTTGAGATAGGATTTTTGAGTTTTCTTAAGCTGTAAGCCATAATCAGCAATATTAAAATAATAAAAGGCTTGCAATATTTCAGTTGATTTGTAATGAATCCAGAATGCATGACATTTTTGTTTTTTTAATTGCATTACAGAAAATAAAGAACTTTATCACAATATTCTAATTTTCTGAGACAGTCCTGTATATGCAGTTTGTGTTTGGATGTCACATATAGGATCATGCTCACATGTACCAAAAGAAAATCATGTGTATGCGAGTATGGAAGATTGACCAAAGTGCAAACAAATCCAAAAAGGAAGTGTTCAGCCTGCTGAAAAAAGCATAATGCATTTTTAAACATCTAGAATTATTAACCTGGTCATAAGTAGGGTAATGCAGCTGGTCCTGCACAAGCAAAACCTTCTTCCTCCATTTTTTTCTGCTCCTAGTTCCCTGACATTTACCCTTCTTAGATCGGATCTATCTGATACAGTGTTAAGCTCCACAGATTTCCTGTGAGGGTAAAGGAGGTGTCTCACTATTTTGTATGCTCATATTTCACAATAAATTGTCCTTAGTGGTAAATAGGCCAGTGTTTTCTTCTGGGGGAATCTCTTGTGAGGATGAAGGAGATATCTCTCTCCTGGGCAGGATGGGCCTAAGTTATTTAGGCGTACTTCTTTTTTTTTTTTTATATATATATATATATATATATATATATATATATATATATTCTCTCTCTCTCTCTCTCTCTCTCTCTCTCTCTCTCGATGTTGGCACAGGTGGAGTGGACGACTGACCTGAGTGTATTCACAATCATGAGTCTTCACTGCCCTCCAGTGGTCACTGGACATAACTGCAAAATCTGCAGTCACTCTTCTCGGTGTTGCCACTCTTCCCTTTGTGTCCTCACATCCTTAAACTATGAGAGCAAGCGAGCAAGAAGAAGGGGTTGAACTTAGTAAGCTTCTTTTTAAGACCCATCCCTGCATGCAAGCCTGAACGCGTGCACATAAAGATAATATACAAACACATATACTGTTGACGTTGGGTAATTATATGATCAAGAGTTATTGATGTAAAAATGTCATCACTGTTCTTTGTTGTCTGCTTCTTTACCCTTCACAGGATAATGATATGATATTACAGATATGAGTAAGTCTATATGAATTGTAGAACATTATCTATTTCTATTTCTTATCAAAATGTAGGCTATACAAGGCGCTTCATACACAAACCAAACCAAGAAATACATTATATATAAATAGAATATATAGGATAACATTTTCAATTATCAGAAAAACGTGTAAGACTGCATTTAACCTTCCCAAGGTTACTCAGTATGCCACAGGACATACAACAATTTAGCATTTATTTATTTAATTTTTAGATAGTCATTAATATTATTTATTAAAAGTATTTTCTAGTCTCAATTTATATTAGGAAAGACTTTTACATGTTTTTATTTTAGAGTCACACCTTGGGCAGAGAATCCCTCTGCTGGAAGACTACACCCCCCACAATGCATTGTGTTTTTCAACATGGCGTCTCACATAACCGCTTGACTTCTGCCTACAAGACCAAAACAAAGCTAAAAAGGTGAATAAGTCAGTGTAGCGTGGTTGACTAATTATATTACAGACAGGATAATGAAACTGTTGCTGTTACCTCTCCGAGATGAGGCTGTCATCGTCGGGTCAAGCCCGGAGCTTGTGCAGAGACTCTGCTCACAGGTGGCGGTGAGGACGGTGTTCATCACTGAGGAAGAGGAGGGGGCTCTTCTACAAGAGCTTGAGCCAGGCCTGAAGAAGACCATTGGGACAATGTAAGTTATGTTCAGAAGTAGAGGGCTAATGGTTGAAACGGGTCTACTCAAATGTCACGCACGTGAACATATAAAAAGGTACATGTCGAGTTGCAACACACCTGTTACAGATTTAACAAGATTGATTAAGCACAATTAGTACCTGCTAACATGTTAGTAGCCTTCTACTTATACGAGTAGTTGAAAGACCACTTCACTACATATGGTCCTGTTAGTATATACTCAGTATATACTGATACGCTGATACTCAGTATATATGAACAGAAATGCCTTCCTATATGATACTTATATTATACTGTATGATTATACTGTATCATATAGGACAGGGGTCGGGAACCTTTTTGGCTGGGAGAGCCATAAAAGCCAAATATTTTTTTATGTATTTCCTTGAGAGCCATATATTTAATAGATTTGAATGCAACTTTATGCGTGCATTTTTTAAGAATAACACTTCTCCGAGTACTAATAGCAGTATCAGTGTTTCATTGAACACGTGCTCTTTTATTAAATAAACTAAACGCTTACGTTATTTATCTCATTTATGTGCACGTTTCACTGTTTACTGCACGAGTGTCAAACTCAAGGCAATTATATCCGGCCCGCGAGAAAATATCATATGTCTGTCATAACTGGCCCGCCGGTTTTGGTAAATCAATGCATGGCACAACCACGGGAAAATACATTCGAGGAAGTAACTAAATATGTGAATGGAATGAAAGTTTTTGGAAAGCAAAGGGAAACACACCACAGATCTCTGGGACGATGTGAGCTGGCCTGTTTGTGCGACATAACGAAGCATCTCACTGTTAAACCTGCAGCTTCAGGGCCGTGTGATCACGGACATGTTTGATGCAGTAAGAGCTTTATAAGCCAAGCTGCCTGTGGGAGACTCTGATGCAGAAGGAAACTTTGGTCACTGCGTGTTTCCAAACACTGACAAATATCTCCACCGCTGTGTTCCCGACAGCATTCTGCTGATCAACTGAGACCATTTGCTGACTTTGCAGCTCAGATATTTCAATTGAACTGCTCAACAATCGTTTGCAGTTGACTTAAATATGTTCCGTATCTTTTTGCACTTTATCCAATATGTGTATCCTGTTCAATAAATGTGGACCGTGTTTGGCCCTCGACGTAGTCCCAGTTTTTAATGTTGGCCCTCTGTGATTGAGTTTGACACCCCCAGTCTACTGCTTGCTTTGTGCAGTTTCTCCTCTGCTCGGTTTCGCGACGGGCGGGGCTCCGCCCCCTACGCACACACGTGTGAACACACCTTCACCTGCAGCCAGAGACGGAGCCGAGGAAAGGAGAGGGGAGAACTAAAAACAAATCCGCTGCTAAATGTTTTACTTTAAAATGACACAATATAATTATTTATTACCTGTTAATCATGTTAAATGTCAGCTCAAAAATGTCTGCGAGACATATTGCGTTATCAAAAGAGCCATATATGGCTCGCGAGCCATAGGTTCCCGACCCCTGATATAGGAAGGCATTTTCTAGCTAAATCCTACACCTGTCATTGCGTTTTCCCGTTTCCGGTATAGTTTTTGGTTAGTTTCAATGCAGTACTCCTTCATAATAATACAGTTTCAAGAGTGTACTGGGCTAGAATGGTAGCAATAACAATTTGTTACAAACAACATATGTCAAGCCGGAATGCAACACACACATGCAATAGACTTATAAATTCAAATTGAAACACAACGGTAAAGTCTACTTCAAATTCTGATACAAATGTTTTGACTGGCTCCAAGAGACATAGAGTGCAACCACAGGCTGTGGAATTATTACTTAACAATATTGCAATTATTTCTGAATTAATAAGTTAAAGCGTGAATGTTTTTGAAATGATAGTGGCACTGACTTCATTTGTGTTTACTTCCTCTCATTCAGGCTATTCACGGGTACCGAGAGACTGAGCGTGCAAGGTGGGGGCAACTCCTCGGGCCTGTGCACATTCTAGATCTGGACAAGACTGGCTACATCAAGCCTCACATTGACAGTGTCAAGGTACCAGGTTTGTCTTTTTTTCCTTCTAGATAGATAGATAGATCGATAGATGCTTTGGCTTGCACCCCCTGCTGGCGAGCACCCTGGGGGAGTCGGGTTTGGGTTCAGGGTCGAGTCCAGGTCTCAGTTTTATGACCTCACATGCTCACATTGTTCATTGCTACTGTATGTGTAAAAGAATGCAGCAATCTCTTAATTATAACAACAGAAGCAACTTATCTTTAACTTTGTGGTTGCAGTGCCGTTGCTAGAAAGCCTCTATTATCAGTATGATTCTTCTTAAGAGAATTACATTAACATTAACACCACTTTAACAGATGTGAACAGTTTATTATCGGGCAAGCCGCTAAGTTAGCAAACATAATGGATGATAAATAGGGTGCAGTGAGAGGCTGCTATATATGTTTATTACTATGCCTCATGCATACAACTGATAAGCAAATGAAAGAAGATAACAGATAAAACACTGCATATCCTGTACTCTCTGACGTGGTCAGGACATGGCAGGTGGGGGTGAATGGGCTGGAAGGGAGGGAGGGAGGGAGCGGGTGGTGCCTGAAAAAAAGGGTGGTTAGGGAGGGGGAGGAATACACCCCATACACCAAAATCCCATTCATTGCTCAAAATTGAAGGAAGGAACAAGCAAAAAACATAGTTTACTAAAGCTTGATATACTCACTAACACAAGGTTCGCCTGGAAACAAAGCAAGAGAGGAAGCAAGAGAGGAAGCGAGAGAGAGGAGAGAGAGAGAGAGAGAGAGAGAGAGAGAGAGAGAGAGAGAGAGAGAGAGAGAGAGAGAGAGAGAGAGAGAGAGAGAGAGAGAGAGAGAGAGACGTAAAGCTTTACCTTAAGTGCTAAAAGCTTACTAAAACTTGATATACTTGCTAGACAGGACTGTCTATAGGCTACCTATAGCAACCACCCTCCAGTGATGTTCACACTTGCTTCTGCCCTCTAACACGCAGGTAAGGACTTTTATGTTACATGTATTTCTTCATCTAAGAGTCCTAATTTTTCTCCATATGATATCTAAGTTTTTGTAATCATTTGGTTGATTTGAAGAGCCAGCACAGCTATACAAGATGGCGTCAGAAAGCAAAGCGGGGCCTATGCGTGTCCTGGTGACTGGTGGATCTGGGTTGTTGGGAAAAGCCATCGAGCATGTGGTGCAGCAGCAAGGTGGGAAACTAGAGGGAGAAGAATGGATCTTCCTCTCTTCTAAGGATGCTGATCTTGTGTAAGTTGCTACAATCGTACTCTTCTGCCCGACTACAAATAAATGTGACTCTAATTATTGTTACACTGGAGGTGCAGGAATTCAAACGGGCACCCTAAGGTTAAAAAAATCCTTTTTAGAAGCTGTATTTATTCCCAATCTCTATCATTCTAAATAAATGTGGTGTTAAAACAGAGATGTTGGGCAGACCAGGGCTGTGTTCGAGAAGTATCGTCCCACTCATGTCGTCCACCTGGCTGCAAAGGTCGGAGGACTCTATCAGCACATGAGGGAGAACCTGCACTTTCTGGTAAGACGATGCACGATCCACCACAGCTGTCAAATTGTAAATTGTTGTCAATTTTAACCATAGGTACTGTAAAAGTGGGGTCTAAAGAAAAGATCTACATTGTCTTTAAACTATAATGGCCAATCAGTGACAGTCTGACCCCTTCACAGCGGGACAACATCAAAATCAATGACAATGTGCTACAAACAGCTCACGAAATGGGCGTCTCCAAGGTAGTGTCTTGCCTGTCCAGTTGTATCTTTCCCGACAAAACCACATACCCCATCGATGAGACCATGGTAAGCTTTATTTTAGGGTTATAAGGTGGACTTGCAATGCTGAAAAGAATTATAATATATATATATATATATATATATATATATATATACGGTGTTGTCTCATTATAAATAAAAAATGAATGAAATATGGCACAATTATCTGGCATTGATCTGCTCAGATTGTAAAGAAAGACCATGCTAATTCTCAATGCCACCAAATGTTGTTAAGTTAATGTTAAGTAATTATCAGGGTACAATGTTGCTAGAGAGACATGAAATTAAGAGCAATTATTATTACTTTGGCAAAATGGATTGCTTTAACTTTATCTTTACTGTAATGCCCCACTCTCATAGATACACAATGGACCACCGCATGACTCCAACTTTGGATACTCGCATGCTAAAAGGATGATTGATGTTCAGAACAGGTAAGCAGCTGTGCGGTGTAGAAACATACAAATCTGACATGCAAATCTGACATGCATTCATCGCCAACAAAGGGCTGTTGAGAAACTTGCCAGACAAGTAGTTACTTATTGTAGCCTTTATTTAACTTACGGCTTACGGCCTTTGTGCCTAAACACAGCTGTGTGCAGAGGGGATCAGGTTTCTATGACATGATGGCTTTAACACCGTTTGCTGTTGGAGGTGGGTTGTTAGACCTCCACACATTTGAGCTAATGAGGGGGAGGGGGGGACACAAACATGAATGCCTGCAGAAAAATGTTCATCTTTGTTACAGTATGTCTGCTTACTCTGATTGTGTCCGTGTGTTGACAGGGCCTACTTTCAGCAGTATGGTCATCGGTACACAGCGGTCATCCCGACCAATGTGTTCGGCCCCTTTGACAACTTCAACATAGAAAATGGTCACGTGCTGTCGGCTCTCATTAACAAGACGTACAAGGCCAAAAGTGAGTAATTCAGACACACTAATCCATCTTGATACTCACACAGACCGCAAGCAGTGAATAACACATACAAACACAGCCAGTAACCAGGTAATAAAGTCTATTTTCTCTCTCACAGAGGAAGGAACTCCTGTGACTGTATGTGGCTCTGGAGCTCCGAGGAGACAGTTTGTCTACTCTCTGGTAAGAGTATCAATATATAGAGCACTTACATTTGACTGTATTGGTATGTGCTTGTATGAAAATGTCATTGTATACTGCATCTATCTTCGCCAAATGCATCTCTGACTCTATTAGGATAAAATAAGTATTACGACAATCTTACATGTCGACCAAGAACGCGTAATCCCATTGTCTGTGTTTACTCTCAGGATGTGGGTCGTCTAATCATTTGGGTCCTGAGAGAATATGAAGAGATTGACCCCATTATCCTCTCTGGTGAGTACAGTGCTGTGCTCAACCTTAGCGAGAATTATGATGCGCTTCTGGGTATCTTTCTGATCGTGTGATATGCCAAAGAAAATGGGGGAAGTTATTGCTTCAAAACACAGAGGTGTGAGACACTTTCACTCACCATCTGCACAGTTCACTCGTTCACTTTTCACTGGATTTCTTTTCAGTGGGTGGAGAGGATGAAATCTCAATCAAAGAGGCCGTGGACTTTATTGCAGAGGCTCTGGACTTCAAGGGCAACATGCACGTATCCCTTTCAACATTCCCCAATGATCCTACACCCTGTGTGCATAGACCCGTTTGTCATATTGAGATGTGTATGGTATGGATATCTATGGTTTTACTTCAGGGATGATTTTGTATATTTTGATATACAGTACAGATCAACAGTAAACTGTTTCACTTATTTCCTACTGGGGGTGTACGATATAGATTCAGCCAATTCGATAACTGCTAATTACCTGCTTCTTAGGACCAAAGACAATTTAAAATCTTTTACAAAGAAGTTCATAACCTCTAGTTTGTTCACACATGACGGTAAAAAGGATGATTTAATATTCCATAGCTATGAGCTAACCAAATCTAACTGACATCCCTATTGTTTACACAAGAAGAATGATTTATTCTAATTAATTTGTTCTCGTTAAGTACATAAAAATTGCAATCTTCTTCTAAAACTGTGAAAAACATTCCCACCGGTCAGCGTGCTGTGCTTGTTGTTCTTTCTTCGTTTCTTCACGGAGCTCAACCCATACCTGTCAACCCTCCCGTTTTCCCCGGGATTATCCCGTATTTTTAACCTTTAAAAAAAAAACCTACCAAACAAGTTAAAACTTTATGTAAGTACCTACCACATGAGAGGAGACCTTCCCTTCTTTATTAAAAGCAGAGTCAGGCAAACTCATGCTTTTTGTAAAGTGTGCCATTCAGATGTTAGCATCGCACACAGCGGAAAAAGCGATGTTCGCCAGCATGAACAATAGTCCAAGCACAAGCACGCCAAGAGGCACAAAACATACACTGTCAATGACTTCATGTGTGACAAGAACTGTATCTGAATGTATATACCCGTCCCTTATGTCTTACATTTACATTGTAAATATGGGCGGAGTCCGGCAAACAATTTCCCCTATTTTGAAATTCCAATGTTGACAGGTATGGCTCAACCCAATATAAGAAGGTGCACACCGCCACCAACTGTATCGCTGTGTAGATCCTGTGCTTGTTAAATCAATGAAAGCAATTTGGCTTTGCATTATTGTCCCGATATATATCGTGCACTCCCATTCCCTACTGTTAAGAGATTCTCTACAAAAGCTCCACAGGGGTTGGATGTTGCCAAACTGATGTGGAAAATTCTCTTTTTTGAGCAATTAAAACGATCTTTGTTCTTGAGCCACCACTTTCAAGGGAGGCTTAATCTTTGACAAATAAATGTTGTTGTATGTGTTAATTCAAAATGTACTATGCTGCATTTATTAGCCCATTAAGCTCAAAACAGACCCCTTGACCCCGATCATCAGTTTGACACCACCCTGTCTGATGGCCAGATGAAGAAGACCGCCAACAATGCCAAGCTAAGACGCTACCTCCCGGACTTCACCTTTACACCGCTTAAAGAAGGTCAGCTTCACTGTACTGTTCTTCTTAATTTTTTAAGAAAGACAGTACTCCTTTCATTTTAGCACTTGTGAATTACTTAATTTTATCAGAAAGTGCTGTGTACATGATAGCACAGCGGCAGCACAACATATGAAGTCTTTTTTTGCCTTGGTGTAACATTAGTCCGCACTTCTCAACCTACAAATAAGAGCTTTGAATTAATATTTACATGCACTGTGTTTTTTTTAACTCTCCTTCTAGCAATAAAGATGACCTGCGACTGGTTTGTGGACAACCCTGACATTGCCCGGACATAAAGTGACCGGAGCTGAAAATGAACACCATTCCAATTCAATATTGGTTTATAAAATTGCTGAACATATTCTGTCTTGCACTGGAGCTTCTTTATCTTTTAATCTCTAAGGAATTCCACATCAATGTAATATTAAGAGTAATTAATTAATTAATTAATTAATTAATTAATTAATTAGAACTTACTTTGTACAACGGGGACAAAGGGATGTAAAGCATCGACCAGATAAGTCTAAAAGTTTAATACAACTCTAAAAATTGGGGAAACCATAACGCGTTTATCTGCTATTTTAATTCAGCTATTATAAAATTTTAATTCTGCTATATTATATTGTTTTAATCCTGCTATTTTATCTACTATTTTATACTATTTTAATTTTGCTATTTTTATAATGGTACTTCAGACTCATTTACATCAACACTGTGATTATTGTACTGTAAATGCTCTTATTCTGTCCTTGTACTAATTGTTATGTTTTTGCTGTGAAGCACTTTGGGCTGCAATTCTTGTATGAAAGGTGCTATACAAATAAAGCTTATTATTATTATTATTATTATTATTATTATTATTATTATTATTATTATTATTATTAATAATAATAATTAGTATTAAGAGTCAGAGAAATAAGATAATAATAATAAATTGAAAGCTGCTCTTTAACCATTTGCACCAGCTGCATGATTTTGGTCTCATTCAAAAGATAACTCTCTTCTTGTTCTTGCAAAACAGTGAAGAATCACTCCAAGTGGTTCTGGTACTGAGTAATAGTGATCTGAATATACTGAATTTGAAGAAAATACACTCCGCCAGAATTTCTTTCAAAGATTTCTGTAGATGGGTATAGCTGGTAGTCCCGAACTGAAATACACAATAGAAACATAGAACCAAGTGTTATCAAGTTGACCACCAAATTTCAGATAGAAAGGGATAAAAACGTGATTCATTAGACAGGTTTGTCTAACGAATTAACATATTTATTAATAAATATTATTTTTATTTATTTATAAATAACTATTATATATCCATATTCCCTGTTAGTAATAATCACAGAGTAAGTGAAGTATAAACACATTCTTTTCTAATGTTTTTTTTTTTTTTTTTTTCTTCTGACTTGAAAATAAATACAATTTATAAAAAAGAAACCCACAGGATATGACGTTAACGCTAACAGTCCGCATAACATTCAGGAAGTAACTGGACAGCGCTGAGCGCAAGATATTAAGTTATGACGGTTTATAACAAAATGTAAAAATCGATCAGCTGATTTCACAGATTGCAACAGCTGTTCATGGGCTTTTATCGATGTGACGATGTTCACGGTGGATATCTTTTTTTACCGGAAACGAACGTGTGGACAGCTGGCAATGGCTTATGAGCGTCTTTTTCAAAATATTGCTGAAAAGAGGATATTTATGAGGCTTTATAGGTAAGTGGGCTCAAAGTCATTTTGAGTGTACTTGTTTGAGGAGCTGATTGTACCTGCTGTTGTGATTTTCATCTCAATATCTAAATAGACGAGATTCTAAGCTTTCCAAAAAATATATTTTTTTTTTTCAGAATTAGGAAATGAACATGTACATGGCAAAATAAAACTCCTGCTGGGCCCGCCAGCGGGCCCGTGCACGCTAAGAGGCTAGAGAAAGCAAAACAACAAGACAGTTTATAATTTCTTTGATCTCAAGGATGCAGGAGATGCATTTTCTTTCCTTCAAATTCAAGTTAAAAAGATTTCAAATCCTATTTTAGTTTTCTATATGAAGAATATTTATAAAATGTTTTTTTTTCTATATTCAATGTCCATATACTAGTGTTTGTATGATAATTCAACAAAACCAAAACAGCCCGTCACAATGAGGACGAAAAAGAAGGTTGTTGTTCTTTAAACCACAACAACAACAACAACGTGTACATGAGAGATATGGTACAAAGAGTAAAGCCTCACACAGCTGCAGATTTGACATTTTATTGGGAAAAGAATTCCACCTAAGAAAAACAAGTAACATACTTATTTTATTCATTAGGTTCTACTAGTCAACTGTTCACACATGGAGAAAAAACTATAGAAATTCAGTTTAGTCAACATTAACAAGGTTTCTATTATTTAATGAGATTTCAGGGTATGAAAAACAAATTCAAGACGCTTAACAGAATACTTTTTGAGTAATGCCACCTGTGAGGACGATGGGTAGTATTTTCAGATCCTGCAACACAACACAACTGGTTTTAAAACGGACACACAGCCTCTTCCAGGGGTCATGGTTTTCTGACAGGAGAGGTTAATTTCAGCACGTCTCCTCCCTTCTCCATCCTCTCCACCCCTGCCGCTCCATACCCCTCTTCCATCGCTTATTCGGTGAGGTAGAAGTGCATTTTGTCGTTTACGTTCTTGCGTTCTGGATTGAGGCGCTTCAGGATTTGTGCCAGCACGTTGACGGTCTGCTCACTGCTCAAACCCGTGCGCTTGGTCTGGAACTTCTTCAGCAGGTCTTTGGTGGTCATCGGTTTACGGATCAGGTAGCGCCGGACCGCTTCCTCTGTTAGCTGCACATCACTGTGGAGTAGACGGATATTCTCAGAATAATTAAATAACTTAATATTTCTTAGAGGCAATAAGGAAAACTGGTAACAGTCAAGTACCTTGAGCTAGGAGTGGATTTGCCTGATGGGGGTTGAGGCGTACTCTTCACAGAGGGAACAGGGCTCTGACTGCTGGGCTCCATCTTCAGCCTTTTGGCAGCTGGTGAGTCAGTGCTAGGACCCGGAGTCGGTCGCTTACCTGTGGGAAACAGAGATGTAGTTGGAATAGAATTACAAAAGGGTGACTTGAAGTTTCAGAGTTGATGGCCACTTTGGAACGTTTTCACATTAATATGCCATGCGTCTTATTTAAATATAAAAAATTGGTGTGTGAGCAAACACCTTGCTCTAGCTTGCTGGCAGCAGCACGGAGTGTATTGGAGGTGGCGGCAGGGTCAATGGATGGTGTCCCGGGACAACTGCCGGTCCTGGAGCTGCCTGCAGAGCCGCGTCCTCCACGTTTAGGAGGCGTGCGCTTCTTCTGAGAGAGGCAAAGAAAGAGAGTTGTTTCATGACAATGAAACAAATGTACAAAAACGTAAATACAGAACCATTCACACATTCAGCCCGAAAATGAGTAAGTACGAGCGCTGCTGGTGTACAGAATTTGCTTTACAGTAATGCAACATATTCATGATTAGAGATCATCCTGTTACTTATGATGAAGGTGATGACACAATAAAACAAATGTAGAAAACTGAAAATCTACATTTTTGAGCAAGAATAGCCTATACAATGCACAAATATAATTGTAATCTGACTCACGCACGCTCTACTTACCATGAACAGAGCGGAGGCCGTCTCTCCGTCGATGTCACTGTCATCTGAGCTTTCCGACTCGCCGCTGCTGTCTGTGACATACAGAACCACACAACTCAACAACATTTCACTTACAACAAGCAGAAGAGAGTATCATTTAACACGGCTCATGTTTATTAAGACCTCATTATAGTATGTATTTTGTCAAACCCTCATCAGTCTCCATGAGGTCTGTACCTTTTTTTTTTCTTCCGCAGGGGTTGATGAGATCCGTCCAGAAATGCTGAAGGCTTTGGGTGTTGAGGGGCTGTCTTAGTTGACATGCCTCGTCAACAATGTGTGGAAGTCTGGGACAGTGCCTAGGGGTTGGCAGACCGGGGTGGTGGTTCTCCTATTTAAAAAGGGGGACCAGAGAGTGTGTGCCAACTCCCTGGTAAAGTTTACTCCAAGGTACTGGAAAGGAGGGTTCGGTCGGTAGTCGAACCTCTGATTGAAGAGGAACAATGCGGATTCCGTCCTGGTCGTGGAACAACGGACCAACTCTTCACTCTCGCAAGGATCCTGGAGGGGGCCTGGGAGTACGCCCATCTGGTCTACATGTGTTTTGTGGATCTGGTGAAGGCGTATGACCGGGTCCCCCGGGTGATACTGTGGGAGGTGCTGCGGGAGTATGGGGTGAGGGGGTCACTTCTGAGGGGCCATCCAATCCCTGTACGCCCAAAGCGAGAGTTGTGTCCGGATACTCGGCAGTAAGTTGGACTCGTTCCCAGTGAATGTTGGCCTCCGCCAGGGCTGCGCTTTATCACCAATCCTGTTCGTGATTTTCATGGATAGGATATTGAGGCGTAGTCGTGGAGGAGAGGGGTTGCAGTTCGGTGACCTGAGGATCTCATCGCTGCTCTTTGCAGATGATGTGGTCCTTATGGCATCATCGGTCTTTGACCTTCAACAGTCACTGGATCGGTTCGCAGGCGAGTGTGAAGCGGTTGGGATGAGGATCAGCACCTCAAAATCTGAGGCCATGGCTCTCAGCAGGAAACCGGTGGATTGCCTACTTCGGGTAGGGAATGAGCCTTTACCCCAAGTGAAGGAGTTCAAGTACCTCGGGGTCTTGTTCGCGAGTGAGGGGACGATGGAGCGAGAGATTGGCCAGAGAATCGGAGCAGCGGGGGCGGTACTACAGTCACTTTACCGCACCGTTGTGACGAAAAGAGAGCTGAGCCAGAAGGCAAAGCTCTCAATATACCGGTCGATCTTCGTCCCTACCCTCACCTATGGTCATGAAGGCTGCGTCATGACCGAAAGAACGAGATCACGGGTACAAGCGGCCGAAATGGGTTTTCTCAGACGGGTGGCTGGCGTCTCCCTTAGAGATAGGGAGAGAAGCTCAGCCATCTGTGAGAGACTCGGAGTAGAGCCGCAGCTCCTTTACGTTGAAAGGAGCCAGTTGAGGTGGTTCGGGCATCTAGTAAGGATGCCACCTGGGCGCCTCCCTAGGGAGGTGTTCCAGGCACGTCCAGCTGGGAGGAGACTCCGGGCAAGACCCAGGCCTCGGTGGAGAGATTATATCTCCTCACTGGCCTGGGAACGCCTCAGGATCCCCTAGTCGGAGCTGGAGGATGTGGCCCGGAGAAGGGAAGATTGGGGTTCCTTACTGGAGCTGCTGCCCCCGCGACCTGATCCCAGATAAGAGGTAGACGATGGATGGATGGACTATGTGGACTTTTTGTACGCATTCGTGAATGTGTGGCACTTTTGTGCACTGATTTAATAGAACATCTAATCATTACTCTCACTAACCTCTTGACCTCACATGGTGTTGGCAGGTTATCTAATTTGATAAACCTTTTGGGTCATTACTGTCTTCTGAGCATACAAATTTCGTATGGCATAACTTCATTACTTCATTATTGTTAAAGTAGACTGGTTCCATTTGGCTGTTTTGCGGTGTCTTACTTTGTTTTAATGCTTCATCTGCAGCTGTTAACGCACAATCAATTTTGTCTCTGATTTCAATATGACGTTTCGGATAATTATTTCATAGACTAAATAAGACTGTTATTACAGTTTCTATTCCCCATAACCCTTTCTTGTTAATTTCTCTGTTAGGCTTTTGGAGGGCTTTGAGCACCTTTTAACCATGCACTCGTTCTCTGCTGGACTGGTGGGGATCTCGGCGCCTGACCCTGAGCTGGGCTTAGCCCTCCTCTGACAGTCTGTTGGCCCTATGCGAGAATCATCACTTGAGTCTGCTTTTACTTTTTGACCTGGTTGTTACTTGCACGTCTGATCACCAGTCTCTGTGATTTCCTTTCTCCCTGTGGACTCTGGGATCGTCCAGTTCCCTGCGGGGTGGTGTCATCGTCCCCTTGTGACCCAGGGCGTGCTTCTTGTCTGGGTGTTGTCCCTTGGGGGTCGTATGCTTGACGTAGATTTGGTCTCTTAGTCGTATTCTTTGTACTGATTCTGGGATGGTGGCTACTCTGTTCTCCATGACTCCTTTTGCCTGTTGAGATACTACTTTATGGATTCCAGTTAAATACTGTACATAACTTAACAATTTCTCCCAATTACTCGAATGGAGGCCTTTCACATGGACCTCTAAGATGTGGCACAGGCATTGGTTGTCCTGTTAGCCTTTCATGAGATGTTAGAGGTGTTAGATGTATTAGTCTGTTTAGTTTGTGATCTCATGTTCATCAAAGGCAAAGGTAGCGCCTCTTCCCAGTTGAGCTTACCTGCCCTCTGCAAGTACTTTTGCTAAATGTTTCTTTGAAAATACCGTTGGCTCGTTCGGTACTGCTTTGATCCACCTACTATATCTGTCAATTAAAACAAAAATGTTTTTATAGTGTTTACATTGTATACACACATCATACTCATAATATTCCATCTACTATAACGTGGGCGTCCACCAGACTGCTTGGACACACTTATACTTGAACTCCTCCCCCCTTGCACCTGGTCCTGACCATGTGCATTTCTAATAGCAAACTTCAATACTGATACTACAGGTACTACATCGTGTCCATGTGGACTTTCCATAGTTCCTTCTGGGGATCATCGTGTGCTATTATGACTGCCACAACGCTTTCTCAAACTTATAATTGTCACTACCATGTGCAATATTCACTTTTATAACTTTGTACAATTATCAACAACTGTGTACTTATATTACTTTTACTCTATTTAACTATCGTATGCTTGCCACTTTACTTTCTTGTTCTTTTGTAACAAGGTGAATTTCCCCGTTGTGGGATTTAATAAAGGATTTTCTGATTAACGAGGAGAGAGCTGTGTGAGATTCACAGTCAGCTACAAATAGCGATGGGGCTATTTTGTGCCTATTTCCGCTCGTACTGGTTCATCAGCTAAATTGTTGCCTGTTGCAATTAAATGAATCTGTTGTTTGGTGCGCAGGGCACTAGATTATTGCATTTTACCTTGTGCTAATTGACATGCTGCTGCTAACACTTAAATTTCAGCATGGTTAAGCTATCTTTTTAGTTTGAACATTTGTAACGGTGTTATCTCTATTTGTTTGTACTACAGCATATCCTGCGTGAGTTCCTGTAACATCTCTAACACATGACATGCCTGCTGTTATGGATTGAGCAAATTTCAAATAGATCTTTTTGCGCATGCATGCAGGTCGCTGTTGCTTTGACACAATCACGTGGTGTGCCATTTACTGGCAACGTCATTCTAGTTGTTGGATTCACTTGTGCTACATCGTTGGATGATAAGTTCAGGAGCAGACAATATTACTTCGTACCCAGTTCGTCTTAGCTTGAGTCAACACAAAACGTGGGCTTGTTAGCAGGGCATGCAGTTGATGGGTCGTATACAAAATTACTGTATGTCCCATAATCAATGTGGAGGCTTTCTGAAAAGCAAAACAACTGCTGCAGCCACCCCTGATAATGGTGGCAAGCTTGCTTCAATATTATTATGTTTAGTGCTATAATAAGCCAGTAGTTGTCTACGTGTCGGAGTCTCCTGCATCAATACTGCACACACAACTTTTAACAACATACAAATGGAACGTTTTGGTGTAATCTGGGTTACCGAGTGCTGGAGCAGATTGCAAATCTACTTTTATTCTTTGAAATGCATTCTCAGCCTCCTCAGTCCATTGTAGCTGGGCTGCATTGTTTGTTTTTCCTGCTGAGCATATGAGGTCTCGTATTGGTGCTGTTTGACAATATAGTCACAGATCCACGGCCAACTGTATTCTGCCATCCCAAGAGAAGAGAGTATGTCAGTGGTTTTGGGGCCTTGATTATGGCCTCTACTTGTGATGGAGCAATTAGTCTCTTGTCACCACATACTTTTCTTCCTAAATATTCTACTCGTCGGACATATTTGTAATTTATTTTTATTGACTTTTGTATCGTCCCTTAGCCAGTGCCTCCAAAACTGCTATAGAGTCTATCTCACACTGCTCTTTTGTTGAACTACAAATTAGTAAATCATCCGCATACTGTAATACAGTGCTCGGGACGTCTAGGCGTTGTAAATCTTGAGCTTGCACTCGGTTAAATATACAGGACTGTCTCAGAAAATTAGAATATTGTGATAAAGTTCTTTATTTTCTGTAATGCAATTAAAAAAACAAAAATGTCATGCATTCTGGATTCATTACAAATCAACTGAAATATTGCAAGCCTTTTATTATTTTAATATTGCTGATTATGGCTTACAGCTTAAGAAAACTCAAAAATCCTATCTCAAAAAATTAGAATAGTTCCTCAGACCAAGTAAAAAAAAAAAGATTTATAACAGCAAAACAAAATCAAACATTTGAAAATGTCCATTAATGCACTCAGTACTTGGTTGGGAATCCTTTTGCACGGATTACTGCATCAATGCGGCGTGGCATGGAGGCAATCAGCCTGTGGCATTGCTGAGGTGTTATGGATGCCCAGGATGCTTCAATAGCGGCCTTTAGCTCATTAGCATTGTTGGGTCTGGTGTCTTTCAGCTTCTTCTTCACAATACCCCACATATTCTCTATGGGGTTCAGGTCAGGGGAATTGGCAGGCCAATCGAGGACAGTAATGCCATGGTCAGTACACCAGTTACTGGTGGTTTTGGCACTGTGGGCAGGTGCCAGATCATGCTGGAAAATGAATTCCTCATCTCCATAGAGCTTTTCAGCAGACGGAAGCATGTAGTGCTCTAAAATCTCTTGGTACACAGCTGCATTTACTCTGGGCTTGATGAAACACAGTGGACCAACACCAGCAGCTGACATGGCTCCCCAAACCATCGCTGACTGTGGGAACTTCACACTGGATTTCAAGCAACTTGGATTTTGCTCCTCTCCAGCCTTTCTCCAGACTCTGGCGCCTTGACTTCCAAATGAAATACAAAACTTGCTTTCGTCTGAAAAGAGGACTTTGGACCACTCTGCAACTGTCCAGTGCTTCTTTTCCATAGCCCAAGTCAGACGCTTCTTCCGTTGTCTTGAGTTCAGAAGTGGCTTGACCATGGCAATACGGCTATTGTAGCCCATTTCCCGGACACGTCTGTGAACAGTGGCTTTTGATACCTGGACTCCAGCTTCAGTCCACTGTCTTTGAAGCTCCCCCAAATTCTGGAAGCGACTCTTCTTCACAATGCTGTTAAGGCTGCGGTCATCTCTCTTGGTTGTGCAGCGTTTCCTGCCACATTTCCCCCTTCCAACAGACTTTTTGTGGATGTGCTTTGAAACTGCACTCTGTGAACAGCTTGCTCTTTGAGACATTTCTTTTTGTGTCTTACCCTCCTGATGGAGGTTGTCAATGATGGTCCTCTGGACAGCAGTCAAATCAGCAGTCTTCCCCATACTTGTGATTTAGTTTACTGAACCAAGCTGAGTGTTTTTCAAGGCTCAGGAAACCCTTGCAGGTGTTTCGAGTTAATTAGACGATTCAAGTGATTCGTTGAACACCCTACTAGTATACTTTTTCATGATATTCTAATATTTAGAGATAGGATATTTGAGTTTTCTTAAGCTGTAAGCCATAATCAGCAATATTAAAATAATAAAAGGCTTGCAATATTTCAGTTGATTTGTAATGAATCCAGAATGTATGACATTTTTGTTTTTTTAATTGCATTACAGAAAATAAAGAACTTTATCACAATATTCTAATTTTCTGAGACAGTCCTGTAGATGGTCTCTCACCATATCCCTGAGCTGCTCGTGTGTAGGTGTGCTACTGTCCCTCGTATGTACCACCAGACGGATGTTGAAAGTCTGGATGCAGTGTCACTCTGAAAAACACTGAACACAGATCAATTACAGTTATACCAGCGTGTATCAGGTGGAATATTTAGAGAGCAGTGTGTGGGGGTCTGGTACGATTGGAGTTTCAGCGTCAACGATGGCATTGATAGCTCTTAAATCATGCATAGTCCTCTGAATGAGACTTTTTGATTAGTTCCTCCCAACATTCCTCATAGTCTTTATTTCTTTGTTGTTCGTCATATAGAAGAGTACAGTGGAGTGGGAGCTGAGGCTCTATAGCTTGTCCAACTTGTTCTTCAATCCAGTTTTTCCAGGTGTTCCATTCCTGCAGTAGTCTTGATTGTGGCGTTAATTGAAGCCAGTAGACTAGAGGCTGTACCTGACTGTTGTTCTTTTGTGATGTCTGTAATGACATCATTCTTGTTGTTGTTTCTTCTGGAAAGTGTACGTATAGTCCATCTTGTGTACACATGATTTTTGTTTTTAGCTGGCACAGGACGTCCCGTCCTAATAGATTGATGGGTGTGGTCTCTGAATACAACATAGGGGCTACTTAGGTTTTTCCGGCAATCTGCATTGGGATAGGTTGTGTCAAAGGTATTGGATCCTCCCCTCTGCAGAGTGCGTCCTCTGAAGCTGTGGATGTTATTTGTTTGTTGAGGTTGAGTTATGTGTACATGGATAGGAGGTACTGGGGCTGCAGCATTATCTGTAAGGGATGTATTCGTCCTCTGATTCTTTGGTGCAGCGGGCGGCTGTGATGGGTTTGGTTCTGATGGTGCATCACTGGTTGTTACTTGGGCTTGAGTCCATGAATTTGTTGGGCAGTTTCTGCAGCGATGACCTGTTTGGCGACATCCCCAGCATGCTCTTTTATCTGGTTGTGCTTGGGTGCGTTCTACCATTACCTCCATTGGGGCTGTCCCCCCTCTCATCACCTTAGCCCCTATGTAGTGCTGTGTGCTACAGGTAGCTAAAACATTTGACTTCAGTCAGACTCCACACTCCTTTTTTATTAATTTTTTTTAAAGTTTACAATTTTTATTTTATAGATTTATCCGAGATAAAATAATTCAATTGATTAATAAATAAATGTTATCAAAATGTCATTGATCTATTTGATCTGTAATTTATTCAAGTTATTTTTAAATCCAAATTATTTAATTGTTTTTACTTAAACTACTAATGTAGTATGGTTTAAAGCAAGGGTGTCCAAACTTGTTTCACTGAGGGCCACATACAGAAAAATATACGAAGGGCTGGGCCACCA